>NC_088925.1:32052500-32250000 GCF_038396675.1 Hydra vulgaris | reverse complement strand
TGATGTGGTAATCCCATTTTAATTTATTGTTACAACACAGATAACACAGATAAGATCTATACCGAAATCGGGATCTATAGGTTTGTCCTTAATGGTTGTAGTTGCCGAAGCGTTTTTACAGCACTTATTATTGCTGAGGTTGGTCATTTTTTGCCAAAGACTTACAGAAGGTATGTAGATGACAGTCATGCAAGATTCAACTCAATACAAAATCATGATAAGTTTCTGGAGTTGTTAAATGAACAAGATCCAGCAATAAAATATACTTCAGAAAAAGAAAACATTAAAAAGGAATTAAACTTCTTGGATATAACTGTAACTAATACTAATAACTCATATTATAACTTCAAAATCCATCGAAAATCGGCTATCACTAATATACAAATAAAACCTACATCAAACGTTAATCCAAAAATAGTTATGGGTGTTTTTAAAGGTTTTTACCTCGTGCCGCTAAAATTTGTTCCAAAAAATATCTTGATGATGAAATACAGTTTTTAGTAAATATGTTTGCAGAAAATGGACACGATAGATTAAAGCTTGAAACAACTGCTAAGAACTATATTCAGAAAAGAATCAACTTTTCTAAAATAAATTATAATAAAACAGAAACATTTTAATATACAGTTAAACTTCCATGGCTACCAAGAATAGGTCCAAAACTAAGAAAAGAACTTAAAGCTTACAACGTCAGAATAATATTTACTACACCACCTACGTTAAAAAACATCTTATGCAACAACAAGTCAAAGTTAATTCCAAATAGCTATCCCGGTGTCTATAAACTCACATGCTCTTGTGGCAGTATAATACATTAGTGAAACAAAAAAGAAGATTTTAACGAGATGCATTGAACATCAAAAAAACTATTTAAAAGGTAAATGGGATGCATCTGGTGCAATTGAACATGGTCGAGAATGTAATGGTATGTTTGATTGGTCAAATTCGAAAACTCTAGCAATAAAATCAGAGTATGATGAACGTAAAGTTAGAGAATCACTTGAAATTAATTACGCCTCAACATACCAAGAAATAAAACATGCTCCAATACTTCTCAACCGTGACAATGGCATTAAAATTTCTACAAACAGTTGGAGACCTCTGTTTAAAAAAATATCCAAAAAAAGGAGTCAAATAATATTTGCTAGTTTTATATTTACGTTATTATGTAATCATTTATGGCTTCTTTTTAATGTCTTCTTTGACGTTTTTAAGTAATATTTGAACGGTTTTTTTGTATTATTTTACGTCTTATGACCATCTGTGCAAAAGCAGATCAAAATAATACGAAGAATAAATTTAGTTTGTACGCAACTGTTTTTTATGCTTTATATTCAAAAATATATGTATATATATTCACTTACAACAAGATATGACATTGAAACATATATATATATATATATATATATATATATATATATATATATATATATATATATATATATATATATATATATATGTATGTATAAATATATATATATATGTATATATACGTATATATACGTATATACATATATATATATATATACATGCATATAAAAATATATACATATGCATGTATATATTTATATATATATATGTGCTTTATATATAAGCATATATATTATCTATATAACACCTCATAAATAAAATTTTGAACAAAATTTAAAAATTAATATTTTAAGAACTAATAAGTTTTATTATTTAATATTTCAACTGTTAATATGTTAGTATACGTAGTTTATAAATATATTAGAATAATTATTTCAAATACCATATTTAGCAATATTATAAAGTTTTTTTGAAAGATGTTTTATTTGAGTAAGGAAAATTTCTTTATTCATCTTTGAATAACAATATCTAATTCTTGCTTCAAGCTATTCCGAATTCTCAGCTCTCCAATTATTCTATTACACTAACCGTTTTAAATCACCCCAAAAGTTTTCAATTGGCCTTTCTTCTGGAACGTTAGCTGGATTTATATCTTTGGGTACAACTTTGATTTTTTTCAATTTTAAAAAGTCGATGACTGACTTTGCGTAATGTGATCGAGCTAGATCAGGCCAGAAGATAAACTCATTGTCTTTTTTATAATATTCTGATACTAGAGGAAGTGAATTTTTTTCCAGTATCTCTTTATAAGTGGTTGATTGTCTGCTTACTGGTTGATTGCCTGCTTACTGTGATGAATATAAAGATGATATGACTAATGTGCTATTGTTAAAGGTAAAATAGCTTTCATCATCCGTAACAAAATCCAAGTTTTTATAATTTTCGTATAATTTACGACATTTAGGACGCATAGCTTTTGTTGTTGATTTGTTGATTGCCTGCTTACTGTGATGAATATAAAGATGATATGACTAATGTGCTATTGTTAAAGGTAAAATAGCTTTCATCATCCGTAACAAAATCCAAGTTTTTATAATTTTCGTATAATTTACGACATTTAGGACGCATAGCTTTTGTTGTTGATTTGTTTTTTTGAAAGTTCGAATGTTAGTCATTGTTTTTTCATACTTGGGAAATTCGAGTTTGACTACAGTTAAAAACTTAAGCTACTTTCTTTTGGGAGCACCCTGACTTATTTTTAAAAAATGCAGCAATCTTTAGAATATTTTCTTTAGTAGCTACCTTAGCGGTTCGACCACTTCCAACTTTTCTTTTTAGAGATTCATTCTCCAATTTTACGATTTTATCGTAAGCAGTTGATCTGGGTAAACCCCATTCCATAAACTGCTTAGCAACAAACGCTTTACCTTTTTCTCGATTTTTTTGGAAAAAAATTTCCATAATTTTTTCGAGGTCCTTTACTTTGACCATTTTATTTTCAATATTTAAATAATATTTTTAACTTAATTAAATTAAATTTAAATAGATTATAAAATCCTCTTTCAAATAAGTATAAAGGTTTTTTGCGTGCATGAAATAAATTACATAATAAATGCAATTAAAATTTGTCTGAAATTTTATTTATAGGGTGCTTTATATATATATATATATATATATATATATATATATATATATATATATATATATATATATATATATATATATATATATATAGATATAGATATAGATGTAGATATATACATATATTTATTTATATATATATGTATGTATATATATATATATATATTTATGTATGTATATATATATATATATATATATGTATGTATATATATATATATATATTTATGTATGTATATATATATATATATATATGTATGTATATATATATATATTTATGTATGTATATAATATATATATATGTATATATATATATGTTTGTGTAAATATTTATGTATGTATATATATATATATATGTATGTATATATATATATATATATTTATGTATGTATATATATATATATATTTATGTATGTATATAATATATATATATATATGTATATATATATATGTTTGTGTAAATATATATATGTTTGTGTAAATATATATGTATGTATATATTTATACATGTAAATTTACATATATATATATATATATATATATATATATATATATATATATATATATATATATATATATATATATATATATATATATATATATATGTATATATATATATATATATATATAGATAGATAGATAGATAGATAGATATAGATATATACATATATTTATATATATATGTATGTATATATATATATATATGTTTGTGTATATATATATACGTATGTATATATTTATACATGTAAATTTACATATATATATATATATATATGTATATATATATATATATATATATATATATATATATATATATATATATATATATATATATATATATATATATATATATGTATATATATATATAGAACCCTTAGATGTTGTCCGAAAGTTTTTTCCATATTTTGTTGACAAAAAGTAAAAATTAAAATGCAAGACCGGAATTTTTTTTTTTTAATAATGATAGACTGCCTGCCCCAACCAAACCCTCAGTCGATGTAGCAGCACTCCCTTGCAGGTCAGGCTATTTGTCAGTCGATGTAGCAGCACTCCCTTGCGAGTCAGGCTATTTGTCAGTCGATGTAGCAGCACTCCCATGCGAGTCAGGCTATTTTTCAGTCGATGTAGCAGCACTCCCTTGCGAGTCAGGCTATAAGATAGTCGATGTAGCAACACTCCGCGCATGATTTACAGTAAAAAAAATAAAAATAAAAACATTTTATTAAAAAAAATTAAAATAAAAACATTTTATTAAAAAAAATTAAAATAAAAACATTCTTTATATTGTTAAAAACATTCAAAATGTTTTAAAAACATTCAAAATGTTTTAAAAACATTCAAAATGTTTTAAAAACATTCAGAATGTTTTTAAAAACATTCTGGTCAATTAAATTTGAGTTTTTGTGGTTTTTTTAAAAAACGATTAATTTGTAATTAAATTAATGGTTTTTACTTTCGTCCAACACGGAAATGTTGGACGAAAGTTAAAAGTAATTAAAAGTGACGTATATGTTGGCGTAAGAATCACTTTTTTCCTTCCGCTCTTCTTAAAGCCAACAAACTATAGATCTATATATATATATATATATGTATATATATATATAGATATAGATATATACATAAATTTATTTATATATATATGTATGTATATATATATGTTTGTGTATATATATATATACGTATGTATATATTTATACATGTAAATTTACATATATATATATATATATATATATATATATATATATATATATATATATATATATATATATATATATATATATATGTATGTATGTATATATGTATACATATATATATATATATATATATATATATATATATATATATATATATATATATATATATATATATATATATATATATATATATATATATGTATATATATACATATATTCGTATATGTATATATATACATATATTCATATATATATATATATATATATATATATATATATATATATATATATATATATATATATATATATATATTCATATATGTATATATATACATATATTCATGTATATATATACATATATAAATATATACAAGCATATATATATACGTATGTATATTTTTATATATGTGTATATATATATTTATATATATATTAATATGTATACATGTATATATATGTATATATATATTTATATATATACATATATTTATTTACATATATATATATATATATGTATATATATATATGTATATATATATATATATATATATATATATATATATATAAATATATATCTTTATGTTATATGTATCTTTGACAACTTGTTTATATTTAAACTTTTTACTTGCAAATCTAAACGTATAACATTATTTTTTTTTTTTTTTTCTATGCTTTTTTTATTTATTGAAAGTTCTTTTTTTTACCATTGATTTTTAATGCAGTGCTTTTGTATCCTTAAAACATTTTGTATAAGTGGAGTTTCAAAATAGATGGGCTGCAGCTGTTTAGCTAGAAAATTTTAATGGGAAAAAGCAAAAAGCGGGTGTCTTGGTGCCAGTAAGATGGTTAGACAAGGCAGATAAAAAATTTTATTGGCCACAAGGCATAAATGTACTGAAAGACTAAAGTTCTCCACCAAACAAAGAGCTATGGTATTAAGACGATCTAGTTTCAATTAAGTAAGTCGCACGTAAGTGTTTTAAACAGTTTTACCGTTTAAATTTGGATTTTGTCACATGAAGAAGGCTAAAATATGCATATCGTTAGAATTTACAAGCATTTGATATTATGTCACCCATTTTTTTATTGTGTTGTGCTTGAAGAACATTTTTTGATAGATATTAAATTAACATATTTATTTCTAGACGAAAATGAAACCTGTAATCAACTTCTGTCTGTATTTACTTATTCAAGTGCCAGTGAAATGGACAATAGAAAAGAAAAAGCATTCAGTAAGCTTGCAATTTATTTTTTCAAAATGTTTTTAAATGATCTAAATAATTTTGTTGTTTATATTTGTTGAATGATGAAATTTTTAAGACAAAAGATTGGCTCTTTAACTTTTATGTTAAAGTTGTTATTTCCTTGTTAACTGCTGTCTATCGTTAACAAAGCAAGTAAAAAATGCACATAATGACAACAGGTTTATCTTTAGAATTGTCTGCAAAACTTTTGGTTTGGATAAAAAAGATTAAGTGAAAATGATACTGGAAAGGTACACTTTCTTATAGCTAAACATCATTGCAGCTTTCTAATCTCTTTATTTTTGTTTATGTGTATTTCATCTGTGTTGCTAATGATATCGTCAGTTTTTATAATTTTATGTTGTTAAGTAATGCATCATTATGTTTCATGCTAAAATAGAGCTTTGAATAATACTTTTATCCAGTTTAAATAAATAACAACTCTTAATGTGTATTAGCTGAATTATCATTTCGTTTTTGATAGTCTTTAGTCAATAACGGATTTTTAAATTGTTATAGGTGTACAACATTTAATTTCAGCAAAATTAGATTAAAAAGTCAAGTCGTAGAAGACATAAAAATATCAATATCTGTTTTCAATAACTTGGCTTTCATAGCAAATCTAAGAGGTGCAAATGTTTAGCTTGGTATAAGTACTACATAATAAAATACATCGATGTACAGTCATTTTTATGGTCGTAAAAATTTTTAGCATTCTCATTTTTATATATTTTTAGACTACTGTTGAAATACTGTCCCAATTTAATCTAGTGGAGGCAAAAAGTAAGGACCACGCTGGAAAAAAGAACGGGGTTGAAAGGATCAGCCCTTTTTTAATTAATAGTCGGTAAGTCTAATGTGTTTCACTCAGCTGATTAAATATCATTTGCTTTTTTGTATTACATTAAAACAAGAGACTGTTTTTCATGTTCACTTATTTTTTAGAAGTCGTAGCCAACTCGTATGAAAAGAGTTCTCGGCGTGAAATAGTTAATTTTATTCATTCTCGACGTGAAATAGTTAATTTTATTAAAACGCAACAACGCCAAGAAACAGAGCTCGCTCAAGAAACAAAAGAGAAAGATGAAAAAAATGATGAATCTGGAGATGAATCTGCAGATGATTCTTAAATAAATATATTCTGTTGAACAATACAGGGTTCCCACTCAGCATGCAAAGCATGCAATTGTATACATAGGCATGTAAAAGCATGCATTTTTGTTAACTAAGCATGCAAAAACAAAAATAATCAATTTTCAAGTTAAGTTTCTAAAAATTCATTTTTTTAAAAGACATTACAGTGTAGTTTTTGTATAAAATTTCATTTGAAAAGGAAATGTGTATTAATAAACAATGTTTTAATATTATTTACATTTTATTATTCATAATAATTTATACAATTAAATTTATTTAAAACTTCTTTTTGTTCAAAATATTTTGGTTAATTTAGATTTTCTAGATTTAATACAAACTAAAATATATAAATGGGTAAGACCACTTACCAAAAATCTTGGGAAAGTAGATTTAAATGGGTGACAGGTGTTGACAACAATTTAAGTTTAGCTCATTGCATTTGTCGTAAGACATTTTTCAGTATATCTGCCAGTGGCATTAGTCAACTTGTGAAGCACGATAAAGGTAAAAAACATGTTAGCAAAGATCCTTGTAAAGTATCAAACAACCAAAAGCAGTTCAATGAATCAGTTAGACTTTCAAATGTTGGATGTTCGAATGTCCATATAGATGATCAGATCTCTCATGCAGAAATTATGCAAGCTTTACATGTTGTCAATTGTAATTATAGTTTCAAGTCAACAGAAAATGACAATGCAAGATTTACATCTATGTTTCCTGATTCTGTTGTGGCAAAGCGTTACAAGCAAGGTGAATCAAAAATTAAATATCAAATACAATTTGGAATTGCCCCTTATGTTAAAAGTATGTTAAAATCTGATATTAAAAAAACACCATTTACTTTTAAGTTTGATGAAACAACAACTAAGCAAATAAAAAAACAGTATGATGGGTATCTCCAGTATTGGTCAAACAAAAAGGGAGAAATTGTAACTTCATATTGTGGTTCTCTGTTTATTGGTCATTGTGACCACAACCAACTAGTTGATCATTATTTTAAATTTGAAACTGACTTGGAGTTGGATTCTGCATATCTTTTACATGTTGGGATGGATGGGCCAAATGTTAACAAAGCCTTTGAAATGAAGTTATCACTGGATTTGAAGAAAAAGTCTGAAAATATTTTTATTGAGCTTGGTACATGTAATCTTCATAAAGTCCATACTGCTTTTAGAAAAGGCATTAAAAAGCTTTCCTTTGATTTAGATGAACTTTTTATTGATATTCACTTTTTTTTTAAGTTATCTAGTGCCAGACGAGAAGATTATGCTAATTTAGTCGATGTAACTAATTTGGTTGCTGAGTTTGCCAATAAACATATAGAAACGCGATGGCTTTCTATGAAATATGTTGCTGTTAGGACTTTGGAACAATGGGTGAACCTTAAAGAATATTTTTTAACATTTCTTCCAAAACAAAAAAACTTTAACGCTTTGTTTAAAACAGATAGATACAAAAGAATTTGTGAAGCTCTGCGCAATGATATTCAGACTCAAGGATATTTAGGTTTTTGTGCTTTCTCGGCACAAGATTTTGAAGCATTTTTAGTACAATTTCAAACAGAATCTCCAATGATTCACATGCTTTATCCTGGGATGTGTAAACTATTAAACTCTTTACTTCAAAAATTTATTCTTCCAAAAAAGTTAAAAAATGATAATGGAGAGTTCAAGTCACAGCCTGAACTTTTAATGATTGATTTCTACAAAATCGAAAACCATAGAAAATTAAGTTCAATTGAATTAGGAACAAAAGTCAAATTGCTGTTGCATGGAGCTGCTCTACCTAATTCAGTAGATGAAAAATTTAGGACCGAGTGCAAAGAGTTTTATATTGCTTCTGCATCGTATTTACAAGAAAACTTACCTTTTCGTGTTTCACTTTTAAAGCATGCTCAATTTTTACATCCAAAAAAGCGTATTGCTCCAGGTGCTACAAGTGCAATATCTAATTTAGCATTGAAAGTCGCTTCAGTTCTAGAAAAACAACTTGGCCCGGTTTTTCATCTAAATGATATTTCTTCAACCAAAGAATCACTGTGTGATAAAGTTGGAGATCAATGGTTGTCTTATCAGAATGAGGTAATCCCAGAACACTTTTATATAAATTCACAACTACCTATTGCATCTGTCGCTCAACAGCAAACATCATATTGGTCTTATGCTTTTAGTACTTGTTATTTAAATAGTATAAGCAAACAATCCAAATATAAGTGAATAGATAATTATTGGAGTCAAGTGGGCACTATATGTGATGAAGCAGGCAATTTAAAATTCCCTCAGCTGCTTGAACTTGTTAAGTGTGTTTTAACTCTTAGTCATGGCAACAGTTCACCCGAAAGAGGATTTTCTATAAATAAGAATTTTATAGAAGGTCACAGTACCAACTTAAAAGAGGACACTATTGTTGCATTGAGATTAGGTATGGTTTAAATAACAATAATTTTATCTTTTTCTTTTTTAGTAATATTACAACATTTTATGATAAATAGTTTGATTTATTGCAATACTTTTTTAGTTAAAGATGAACTTAATCAAGTAGGTGGAGTTATGAATTTTCCAATAACAAGTAACTTAATTAAATGTTGTAAAGAGTCTCATCAAAGATATAAAGTTTATTTAGCTGAGCAAACTAAATTAGTAAAGGCTTAATCAGAAAAAGTAAAGCAAACAGAGTTGCTGACAAAATCTTTACAACAGCGAAAAACAGATCTAGAACTTATTGAAGCAGATATAAGGTATATTGTTTACCATTTTTTTAACAAAATTTGGATATTTTCTTTATTTTATTGTTTGAATTTTGTCATTGAATAAAAACATAACTAGTAGGACTTTTTTTGAACAAAATATTTAAATTTTATTACATAAAGGGTATGCAAAGCTGGCATCGAGGTTGCAGAAACTGCTATTGATGAAGGTAATGGAAAACTTCAGCAAGCGCTACTCAAAGTAAAGTTAGATAGAACTGTATGCCAAACTTCACAAGCTATGATTGACATGGGAATAAAGCGTAAAAGGGAATTACAAATAAATCTTGACAATTTAGAAAAAAAGAAAAAATTAGTGAAATAAAGTTCTAATGAAAAAACATTTTTTTCTTAACTTTTTATGTTATTTTTTATCAAACTTTATAAATTTTGGAACATATAATATATTATTTAATTATATTAATATACTATAATACTAAGTACATTTGTTTTGAGTCTAAAATATAAAAGAAACCTGTTTTAATGCAAGATAGTTATTAAAACTAAAAGTAAACTTTAACAGTTATTGTTGTTAACATGAGTTTGTGTTGAGTGTTATGTGTTGACTCAAATTTTGTTGTCTTTGTTATATATATATATATATATATATATATATATATATATATATATATATATATATATATATATATATATTATTGTTAATTTTGTCTTTTTTTGTGATTTCCATATATACATACTTTATCGTTAATTTTTTCTTTTTTGATTTTCCGTAGAATTTGAACTAATTCCAAAGTAATGAAAAATATGTTTTCTATGATAATTTAAAAATAATAAAAATTTACAATATGTTTTTGCAGCATACTTATATTTTAGTATAAGGTTTTGTTGATAATACTTCAAGCATTTATATACAATTTAAAATTGATTCTATACTCATCAGTTTTAAGTTTCTTTTATATTTAATATAAAATTAAAAAATCCAAATACTATTATGAATTTATACATATACATATACACTATATATATATATATATATATATATATATATATATATATATATATATATATATATATATATATATATATATATATATATATATATATATATATATATATATATATATATATATATATATATATATATATATATATATATATATATATATATATATATATATATATATATATATATATATATGTATATATATATATATATATATATATATATATATATAATATATATATATATATATATATATATATATATATATATATATATATATATATATATATATATATATATGTATATATATATATATATATATATATATATATATATATATATATATATATAATAGAGTGCGTGCAAAAACATGCAAATTTTTAAAAAGAAGCATGTAAAAGCATGCAACATAATTAATAAATAGCATGCAAAAGCATGCAATTTTAGTAAAAAGTAGCATGCAAAGGCATGCAAATTCATAAATGTTGGCTGGGAACCCTGACAATACTGCTGTTTTATTTATAGATAATTCTCCTATGTTTAAACAGATGTAGAAAATACTTCCTCTTTTATATTGATACCTAAAAGAGATGTTTTTATCGGCATCGGAAAGAGCTTTTTGTCATACTTTGTATGAAGAGCTGTTATCATCTTCATTTAATGAAAACAGCTTTTCATATATGAAAAGCAGTAATACATGTACTATTACTGCTTTTCATATATGAAAAGCAGTAATAGTACATCGGATGTTATAATATACTTATAAGAATGACAAAAAAAATTCTTTCCAACGTCAAGAAAAAACCTTTTTAGATATGCATAATGGATTAACAAGGACGCCTTAAAGACGCATTTTTATGTATTTTTATAACAAGGTAAAGACAAAAAGACGTCTTTTGAGGCGTCGAAAAAGATGTCTTTTAGATTTGCATAATCGACTAAAAAAAGACGCCTTAAAGACATCGTCAATAAGACTTTTAAAAACGTCTTTTCGACGTCTTTTTTCCCACTGGGTGGTGTCATGGCGTTAAAAAGTGAATTGTTTTGCAAAAGCTAAGCGGACAAGATTTATTTTAAATATTCTAGGCTTTAATTATAAATTTAAAACTAATTGTGAATTCGGACTAATTATTCACACATTAATTCACCAACAACATGAATTTAATGCAGGTGGGGGTTAGTATTTTTATCCACAATTCTCTAAATTATATTTTACGTTACGACCTGTGTATTAATGAAACAGATTGTGAATCATACATTGAATTAGTCAATAAAACTGAAAAAAACAGAAACAACTTTTTGATATTACTATCTGCTAATATCGAAAAGTTCAAAACTCATCTTCAAACATAAACAAAACTACAAATTCGAGAAAATATATTTGTTTGGTTGGATCATAACATCAACCTGATCAACTATGCTTCATATACTGATGCTAAGAACTTTATAAACAAATCAACTAGAGTTACAACTAGGTCTTCTACTCAACATAATCACAAACAACTTTCATGATAAACCCCTTATACAGGTATAACTCAGACCGATTTATCGAATCGTTCCTACATTATTGTGCGCCACGGCCGCTCAATAAGATTTTAATTAACAATGTTGACAAAAAAAACTTCAGCGACAAATCAATAAAAACTTCTTAAAACGATTTAAAAACTGTTTAAAAAATTGCGTTGATTGGAAGCTGTTTTTACAATCGAGATTAACAACGCCTACAAATTGTTTTTTGTTCAAATTTGCAAATAGTATGAAACAGCGTTTCCAGAAGAAAAAAATCATAAATACCAAGTTTACGGCGATCTATCCTGCAGGCCTTGCCAACGCGCAAACGACATCTGACTGGGGGCCTATTTTATAAATAGCAAAAACTAAAAAAATCGGTTTAGTAATTTTATTTTAACTCTATAAACTTTTTTCTCCCAAAAAGATTTACTTTATAATTAAAAAATGAAACTAAAACAAAACATAAATTATATATATATATATATATATATATATATATATATATATATATATATATATATATATATATATATATATAATCAACAAAAAAGTTTAAAAAGTTTAATTAAATAAAATATATATATATTTTTGTTTTTAAATTTGTCAAAGAATTCACGACAATTTCAATATTTTTTGAGCTGGTTCTTTATTTGAATGCGGAGTCAGAATTTTACATAAATTGTTCAAAAAAATATTTGAAAGAATATTTCCATGGTGTTGCTGCATCTCAAAACTCTGAAATCATCATTAGAATAATGCTTAATGATACTCTGCATAGTCTATCCTTAATTGCATTTAAAACTATAAAAGAAAATATTACCCATTGACAGGTATTATTTGTGGGAATATTTAGCCCACCACGGTGCATTGAGTCTACGTGTCTGTGACAAAACCATTAGGTCTTGTCACACAGAACCGCTGATGAAGAACTTGAAACTTTATACAAGTATAAAAGTCGTTATACAAAGTATAAAAGTCGTTTACAAAGTATAAAAGTCGTTATACAAATAAAAAGAAAGCGGACACTCGCAAAGAACCATCAAGTCTTCATCAAGAACCGCTCGTAAATTTAAAAATCTCATGAAAATCAAATGCGTACATACATGGTCAAGTGTATACATATACATATTTAGTTGCATCACTGCATAAAAAATAAAAAAGTAAATTATTTAATATTTAAAAATACAAAAATATATCATAAATAGACAAAATGATATCCTTAAGCTTTTTTTGAATGAGAAGTAACTCTATTCCAAAGAAAAATCAAAAAGTTTTAAAACAATTTTATTCCAAAGAGAAGCTCCACCAAATGAAATGCTTGATTTTCTAAAATTAGTTTGAAAGAATGGTTGACAAATGAAATTATCATTTCTTAAGTTGTATTTATTTTAATCTCTTAAGGTATATAAATTATGGAAAGAAACTGGGTTGGAGTTAGTTTTACATTTGTACAAAAAAAAAATAATATTAAAAACATTTAGCTGATATATATCAAGAATTTTAATTTCAAGTAAAAGAGGCTTGGCATGAGTAAATCTATCTTTAAAATTAATAAGACGAGCAAGATGCTTTTGTTGACGACAAGGTCTAAGTTTGGAATATTTGCATAGCTTAAATGATAATGGATAAAGGAGTAATATATATATATTTTTAATTTTATTTAGGTGCCCCATGAAGTCCTTACGGTCTTATCACAGAGCACAGCGGATGAGCATTTAGTTGGAAGTTCACGCCTTCTTCGTAACCAATGTCTCAAAACTTGCCCAGAGGTGGGGTTTAAACCACGGATCCTTAATTTCTGAGGCGAGTGCGCAATATAATTGAGTTAAACTACGTTTATTTAAAGCACTTCTATCTTTATACAATATTCCTATACTTTTAGCAACTTTATTACATAAGAACTCTATGTGATATTTCCAATTAAAGTTTTTATTGATATAGATACCCAAAAAGTTTGTATTAATTACTCTTTTTATTAGAATTTTGTCATTAAAAAATAATGGTAAATCGCAAGGCAGAAGTTTTTTTTTTAGAAGCTGGATGAAAAAGTATCCAATAAGTTTTTTCAACATTAACTGAAAGCTTGTTTATTTTAAACCATTCAGAAATTTTTGTTAATTCAATATTCATATTTTGAAATAATGTTTTAATGTTGTTATCAGATAAAAAGAGGTTAGTGTCATCTGCCCATGACAGCAATCAAGTTTGAAGCTTTATGTAAGCCATTGATGTAAATAAGAAAGAGAAGGGGTCCAAGTATAGAACCTTGGGGAACACCACCACTTATATTTAATAGATTGGATGGGTCAGTTAAATTACTTTAAAAAAACTGTTTATGGTTGCTTAAATAACTTTTAAGTTACAGTAAAATATTTACTGTTACTTAAAAGTGAGAGTAAATATTTTACTGTTACTTAAAAGCTATTTAATTTCTTCCTTTAATTCCATAATATTCAAGTTTTTTTAGGAGTATTTTATGAATATTGTATCAAAAGCTTTTGATAAATCTAGGAAAACTCCCTACGTGAATTGAGAATTTTCAAAAGATTTAGAAATATTGCAAATAATTTGGATTATTGCATGTTCTGTGGAGTTATTTTTTATTGAATCCGTATTGATTAACATATAGTATATTATTTGAAGAAAGGTGGTTATAAATTACGTTATATAAAAGTCTCTCTAAAAATTTAGAAAAAACAGACAAAACAGAAATTGTGCGATAATTAGAAACATTGGTTGCATCACCAGCTTTGAAAATCGGTGTCACTTTAGCTATTTTGAGAAAATCAAGAAAAACGCCCTGTTTTATTGAAAAATGTAAAACTTTAAATAGTACTTCTTTTAGGGGTTTATATGACTCGATGACAACATTACCATTTATATTATCATGACCAGCTGATTTATTACACTTAAGCATTTTTTAAGATTACTCAAAATCTTCATAAGATAATTCATAAGATGTTAAGACCATACTCATCTATTTTATTAGTCACAAAAGGATTTTTATAAGCTAGACTAGGGCTAACTGAAACAAAAAAATTAAATTTAATTCACTAATTATTACAGTTGAATCAGAGGAAAATTCATCATTAATTTTTATAGTTTTGGGCAGTGAGCATGGTTTTTTTTTCTGCATGCCAGTAAGTTCTCAAATAATTTGTTTTATGCGTATACAATCATCTTAATGCGTATACAATCATCTCAATGCGTTTACAATCATCTTAATGCGTATACAATCATCTCAATGCGTATACAATCATCTCAATGCGTATACAATCATCTCAAGTAAATTTAAGTAGTTCAATAATTTAAAATTTTTCCTTTGTATTTCAAATTTTTTCGTATATTTTTTATAAAGAGTCTTACTTTAGTTTGTTTTGGTTAAGTACTTGGTATAAAATTTTTTCTTAATTTTAGAGGATCTTCTAATATCTTGGTTTTTTTTATTTAATGTACATTTTGGAAAGCTTACGTCATTTGTTTCATAAAAAGTTTTAAAGAAAGTGTCATAAATTTGATTAGCGTCTGTAGATACTTTAGTTTGATTCCAATGAAGCATCTAAACTTAAACACACTTTTATTCATACTTATATACGTTATGGAACTATTGCCTGGGGAAGCACTGATAAAAACAAGTTACAATCAAATAGTAGCATTAATTATACCAATGAAATTCAAGTGATGTTGTTAAAAATTCATCTGGTGATTATGTTAGTTATAAAATTTTATATTTGTATATACTTTTTTTATTCAAGAATTTTTGTTTATATATTTCTTTAACAACTTAGTAATAGTAAGCATTTTAACACTTCTTTATTATTTTTATTTCTTTATTCTCTTAGTTATTTTCTACTTCATTTCTAATTTTTAAATGTCGCGATTATGTAAAGTTTTTAAATGTCGCGGTTATGTAAAGTTTTTAAATGTCACGGTTATGTAAAGTTTTTAAAGTAGAACTCGGCGATGAAGCAAAATGTGCCTTCTTCTTGCTCTAGCCATTAGTTTTATTTTATTATTATATAACATATATATTTTTATTATTATATACATATTATATAACATATATTATATAATATTTTTAGAAAAAATGAGCAGAAATCCGTGTAAAAGCTTGTTCGTTAGAAAACAATTAAACAAAATACTTCTTTTTTTTTTTTAGGTGCCCCAAGAAGTCCTAACGGTCTTGTCACAGAGCACCGCGGAAGTGCATTTAACCAGGAAGTTTACGCCTCCTTCCTTACCGTGACGCGAAAATTTATCCAGAGGTCGTTTCGAACCTGGATCTCCTGCTTATAAAGCAAGCGCTCTAACCACTGCGCCACGGCCGCATATAATTTATCGATCATGAAACATCCACCGAATCAGATGATATGGGAATCATGAGCAAAAACAGTGCCAATGAATTATATTTTTTAACTCCTGGGAATTGAATGAAAAAAACTATAAATTAACAGTGTGTTGAATTGTTCAGAAAAAAAGTTGAATCTGCATATGGCTATCTACATTTTCATGCATGTTGCCACTCTATGCGACCGATCCAAGAATGTAAAGGATATTTTAACAAAATACTGCGTAAAAAGTCCTGGAATGGCTGAACAATAGTTCGGACTTAAACCCAATAGAAAATTTGTTGTATCAAAAGAAGAATTTAGTAGCCGAAAGACAACCTCCTAGCGCCCATTAATAGTCATATTTATGTTACCATAAATTTATGTTTTTCTGATGAACTCCGTTTTCTGAGAAAGGGGGGGGGGGGGGTCCGATACTTTTGCAAATGACTGTAAGGACCACTTTTGCATCTGTATATAAAAATGACCAGTGGTAAAGTTAATGCATAGTCAAAATTAAACTTTGTTTGTCACCACAAATAGTCTCCTTATTTTATTTTTTCTGATCAGGCCCTAGGCAGATTCAAATTTTGGGGCCTCTAAAATGATACATTAATCCTTTATTCAAGAATCAAGAATGTACTTTTAAAAGCAACTTCAAATAATGACACTCAATCAAATTTAAAAAAAGGACTTCGGTATGTGAAAATATGTTTTATTTTCAAATTTTACATTAACTTTTTTCTACACTTTTCCTTAGCAAATTCTTCAATCAATTCGTCGAAATCAATTTTTTTCATCAAATGTAATGTATACTTGATAGCAATCAAAGACTATTTAATGTATTTTGTATAATAGTTGATCTTAAATAATTTTTCGTAAGTCTTAACTTTGAAAAACTTCGTTCTCCAGAACAGTTAGTGAGCATCAAACATAAATAGATTCTTAAAATTGTTTCGGAATTTGGAAACACAATTTCCATTTTTTTTTTCTTTAATAATTTTATATAATGATAAATGACTTATAGGTAAATCTTCACTTTTGCAGGTTAACTTAATATAATTATGTAAATGAATTAGTTCATTATACAAAGCTTCATCGATGTCTTCACTGTATTGCTCTATAATTTTTTGAACGTTAGTTTTTAAATCCTCATGTGATATGTTTAAATTTGTCAAAAATCCAAATAGTGCGAAAATATCCTGATAAGCTTTAGCCTGTTTTTTTAAGTTTACACTGAGTATTTTCAAACTTTTCTCAAATATATTTGTTTGAAATGCTTCTTTAGGAGTCAATTTGGTTTGTGGTGTTTGAGATTCATCAGGAAATCTTTTGTTTGTTCGTTGCCTTGTGTATCGGTGTCTGGAAGCAACTTTTTTCGCTTCCGTTTCAATGACATTATAATCGCCAACTAATTTATCAAAAAAATTACCAAGAGATAAGTATAAATACGAACAAGTGTCTAGGGTAATTTTTGAATCTTGTAGATATTTTGAAACTAAGTTTATTCGACTCAGGACGGTGTTTCAAAAAACTGTTTGTAATGCAAATTCAAAATCGTCCATCTTTTCAATCAGATTATGTGCCTCCGCTCTCGAATTCGATTCAAAACTTGAATCTTCCGCGGTTTCATTCAAAGAATCTTCTATATCTTCGTAGTTACGATATATTGTATTCACAGATTCTGCACGAGCACTCCATCGGGTTTTAGACAAAGATTTAACAGACCTATCCGAAAATTTCTCAAGAACGACCCATCGTTTGGTTGATGACGAAAAAAAGTTATATATTTGTTGATCTATTCCGAAAAAATTAATTAATTCTATACAACAATCAACACCAGATAAACCCACTAAATTTAATGAATACCCAGCACACGGCAAAAAGATGGCCAACTTATTGATATTCAAAATTTTCGTCTTCATATCTTTATATTTTCCAGACATGTTTGGCGCGTTGTCATATGATTGTGGTCTACAGTTGATGGTTTCTTCAGCTAATTTCTCACCCGAGTGATCTCAACTTGCACAAAATTGATAAATCTTTGAATTGGTTCAAATGTTATATCATCAACATATCTCAAGATAATACAAAGCTGATCTTTGTGACTAATGTCTGGTGTAGAATTGACGGATAAACCAAAATATTTTGAATTTTTTACTTCGTTGCTAATCGACTGTAAAACTTTTTTGGCCATCAGTGCAACGAGTTCGTCACAAACAGTCTTTGACAAATAATTAGTTTTTCCAGATCCAACATTTCCATAATTTTTCACATGCTCAGATAGAAAAGGGTCGAACATCGAAATAAGCTCCAGTAATCCTATAAAATTGCCATTGAATTCTTTGCTGAAACTTTCGTTGGATCCTCTGAAAGCCAAGTTTTTTTCTATTAAAGTACAAATCACTGCTACTACTCGTTTCAAAACTTGTCGCAAGTAATTTCGTTCCTTTCTGATTTCAGAGTCCAACTGAACTTTTAAACTATAATCATTTTAACGCTCTAAATACTTCATCAAAGCTTCTCTATGTTCGGTGAATTCTCATGACTTTTTAACGATGAAAACAAATTCTTCCAGTCTCTAAATCCATGCGTTGCTAGGGCGAACTGAGAAACTCTAAACAGCTTGCACACAAAACAAAACACACTACCTAGTGATGGAGAATATATTAACCATTCTCGTTTAAATTCTTCACCATTGGCTTTTTTGCTAGTGAAAAGGTTTTTTGAGCAATAGCGATCGTTTTCTGCATACGACGTTTTTGAAGCCAAAAATGTGTCATTTATATTTTGACAGACTTTAGGCCCCCTTTGAATCCATAATTCAACATCCTCCTTAGACAAATCAGCCCATAGTCCGGCATCACTCTGTCTATTAATTTGAACACTCAGATCATTAAAGGTTATTGCACTTATTGGAGATGATTCACAACAAGCTAGAGTTGATGTTTCAGTGATTGCTGACAAATTATTTGTTTCCAATCCAATAGCATTTTCATTTACTTTAATGAAAAACTGATCAAGCTTTGGTAATTTTTTGACTTCCTCATCTTTTTCAGCTTTTTTCTGACGTTTTTGAGCTCCGCTTTCATATGCATTTCATCTTCATTTTTTAGTTTTTTCTATAATAAAGGAAAAAGTCAAATATTCTTATATTTCTCTGCTGAAATGAATAAAATAATGCGCTAATTAAATTCTTACATTAATTTATTGAATTGTACTATACTTAAAAAATCATTTTTAATCTAAGTTTCTAGTTTATTCTGTACAAATAGAATTCAAATTTCAACTTATTAAGTTGAAATTTGGTTTCTATTTGAAAATTTGATTATACCCTACATTATAATTTCACAAATTATGAATAAACAAGGAAGGGGTGTATGTTTTCACTAAAAAATTACTAAAGTAATTTTTAAGAGATGGCGCTCGTAGAAAAAACATGTTTTTCAAATTAATAATTTGAAATTATGAACGTTTATGTGCAAACTCACAATATATAAAGTATAATTTTTTTTCAACACAATTGTTGATTTTTTATCAAAAGTTTTCAATTCAAATATTTATTTGTTTCCGAATTGGATCTCCTGATGCTTGGGGGCTCCCAAAATTTTGGGGCCCTAGGCAGTGCCTAGTCTGCCTATAGGTAAATCCGGGTTTGTTTCTGATAAAACCAAACTTTGTAGTATATTGGTTTCCGTGACCCAATAAACATTTTGGTACTTAAATAGTTGTGTTCAACTAATTGACGCTGTACAACTTTACTAAGTCTTTGACCCTATGTTATTTAATTTTAAAGGATGAATGTTTAAATTTATTTTTGGGCTCTCCCCGACTTCCTCAAGATAACAATAAAAGACAAATATAATAATTTTAAATTCTATCTTTAAATTAATATCTTACCAACTCTTATTTTCATTTCAGAACTAGGTATATCATCATATTTCAGAACAAGGTATATCATTATATGTGCTGCAGACTATTTTACTTAGAAATTTAATAACAAGTTTGATAACTTTTAACTGCGAATACATCTCGTTACATCAGTATAACAATTTTAGCATAATAAATTCTAATATGTTTTTAGCATAATAAATTCTATAATGTTTATGCCATTCTTCAATTAATTCCAATTTTAATAGAGAGAACACACAATCTGAAATTACTTAGATTAAAAAACACTGTGGATTGATGCGGAGATAAATTATACATCATTTTACAAGTAAGAACTTAGATTATACCCAGTGATGGATCCAGGGGGGAGGGCGGGTATGGTATGAGGTATGCAACCCCCCACCACCACCACCACCACTACCACCCCCACCAGAATCTGAATGTCCTAAAATATCTTAGAAACGGAAGGACTTTTTTTTTTTAGAAGACGCAAATATGATACAAAATACAAAATAATTTTTGTATTTTGTATCATATTTTGTATCACATAAAAATAAAATATCCCCGCCCCCACCAAAAATTCACTATTGGTTATACACTATTAAAAAAAAATATACGTTGAAAAATTAAAAACAAAAAAAATAAATTACATTTTCAAAAATACCTTTTTTGTAAAATTAAAAAATTAAAAAAAGTGATACATTTTTTAATTTTTAAACATATTTTTTTTAACTCAAAGAGTTAGTTATTTCGGTGCCGGGTGCTTGGAATTATCAAATATAAATAAAACGTACTAACTTCTTCGCGTCCATAGCAAGATATAATGGCATCAGTTGTGAAAGTTTTGATCTGCTTAACTTTATTTTCAACATTTCTTGTAGTTTTTTCAGGGTAAGGTGTAACTTAAGCTATTCCTATTTAAAATTGAAAATAAAAAAATGTTTAATTTTAAAATTGCATAGAAAAAAATGTAAATGCAGCATAATAGTTGACTGACATTAAATTAGTTTGCAACAATTAGGTGTAAAGTTAATTTAAAATAGGAACAGGAAATATACAGGAAATATCCAGCGTAATTTTAGTTTATTTTTAATATAAATTTTTCAGAAACAATTCTTACATTTAAAAATGCCATAATTTTTTATGAGTATCTCAAACTATAATTAATATAATTTTTTATGAGAATCTGAAACTTCACGTAGTTTTCAGCCTTATAATTACTACGAAGCCATAAATAACTACATCAAAACTATTCCAAACCACTCTCTCTATTCAGTTCTTGAGCTTAGCAAATTTGTCACACTATATGATTTTGATCTGTGGTTCAATAAAGATACCTGCTCTATGTGAGTCTTAGTATTACAGTTCTCCCAGGCAAAGGAATCAAGGAAATTTTATGAAACCCTCTTAAAATCCACGAGGATTTTAAGGGGGTTTCATAAAATTCACAATTTTATAATCTTTGATGACCTCCAATCCGAAGTTGTCACACTTCAAGGCATTCAGTAACTTCTTGATACTGGTGTAGTCCTCTTTAAGATAAGAGTAAGCTATCAGAATAGACTGGTAGTTGTTTCTGTTGTAAAACAATTCTGCTTTCATTTTAATAGGAGCCATTCACTCAGGTTACCCCTAAAAAATCTTTGGTTTTTTTCTGTGATTTTTATAGTGTTTTTGTTTACTTTTAGTTTTTTTTTCTTGGTTTTAGTTTATTATTTCGATATTAGGTTATATTTAAAATAATCTTGTTTTAATAAAGTGTGAACAGAGACTTAATTTTTTTTTCACAATTCAAGTTTTGTTTAATTTTAAGTTTAAAATTTAGCAACAAAGTAATTTTTTTTTTCAAAAACAAGTTTTTTATTTAAAGTTCATTCACAGAAGAATCCTGAATATAAAATTCTGATAGTTCAAGAACTTTTTGGCAAAATTGGTTGTTGTATTGTACATATATCCAATTTATGAGATATGAACACTAATTTTTTTTCTTTTTTATTTCACAATCTTTTTTTTCCAGCACATAAATATATTTGCATAATTGGTAAAACTTCTTTTGCAAGCTTAACTCAATAATTGTCCATAAAAAACATTTTGGAAAAACTTCCTCTTTACTTCGGTAGACATCAAAATATCTATGTTGATATTAAGAAAATTTATAGGAATAAAACACTTCACATGTAACTGTTAAATAGTTTTAAATATTGCATAAATTTTTTTTCTTATAAACAAAATTTTTGATCTTTTATCTAGAATTACTGTTAACTTACATTTTTTTCCCCATTTAAATATCTTCCATGATAATTAGGGTCAAACAGATTAGCAGCCATACAAGTTTCTCTTTAGCATAATTTTTTTCTTTTAGCAAATAGTTTTTTCATTTCTGCTTCCTCTTTTTTTGTTAAAAATTTTTAAAATTTATTTCAATGTTTGTTTTAAAAGTTTAAATATTTAAAATTTTTAAATATTTTAAGCGGTAGTGGTGTAGTGGTAGAGCGCTTACTTCATAAGCAAGAAGTTCCAAGTTCGATCCCCACCTCATCCCCGGTACTGCACTCAACTTATTTCTCTGTGCAGCGGCCTTTTTTTGTCAAGGTTCATGTTTTGAAGTTATAGAGTTAAGAGAGGGTTTGTAGACAACTAAAGTAGCCTCCTTGGCTGTAGTGGCCTTCTCGGCCTTGGGGAGGTGAATTAACATTAAAAAAGGTAAAAAAGATTTGGTAAACATTTTTTTCTGTTAAAACTCGCTATTGTGTTTTGAATACTATATTATTAATAAGATATTTAAGATTTTAGCTGATGACAATATTGGGCTATCTGCTTCTGTTATTTTGTTTGCATACAGCTATTTGTGCTACAGCCCGTTTTAAATAATGCTTAACATGTTAGCTTAATGTGACTTTAACTTCATAAAATTTTCTTCATTTTTTATTTTTTTTAAGGACGATTTTTTTAAACTACTACAATATCATAAATTACAGCAAAAAGAGTTCAATTAAAAAATTAACTTTAATATTAATTTTTTTTTTTGTTTTTAATATAAACTAATTTCTTTCTTTTTTCAACACTTTTATAAATGAATTAAAATATATTAAATTTTTTTATTATATTGTTTCTTAAATTTTTGATTTTTGATTATTTCGTCATTTTTTTATTTATAAAAAATTACAAAGTAACAAAAAAAATATAACTTATTGCAAAAATAAAAACTTTAGTTAATTTTACCAGCAAAAGCAAAGATTTTTTTTTAGATTTTCAAGTGCCATTAAGTAAAAAATGTATATAATTGCGCTTTCCCTTTGAAAAAAAAATTTAACATAGGTTTTGTACAATCTTTTGATGCAGCCTTGGAACACGTTTAGTTTTTAGAAAAAAAGTAAAAGTTTATTATTGAGCAATACTTGGTAATATTTTTAAATTTAAACCCAAGCATAAACTTTTATTATCTATATAAGCTTAAAATATTTTATATTGGTTTGCTTCAAGCTTCTAATATTTGCGCTTTTCAAGCAAAAATATCAATAATTAAAACAAAACAAATTATTAAAATATAAAATATCATAAACAGCGATAATATAAAATAAAATTTTTTGTTGTTGTTGTTAATTTATTTTTTATTATTATATAGAAATTTAAGTGATTTTTTTTTATTGCTATGAAAAATTGTATAAACAAATGCTCTTGTGCTTGCAAGATGATAAATAAAAGTTTTTGTATTATAAATATTTATCTTATTTTTACATTTTATTTTAATAACTTAATAAAAATTAGGTTTTCTTTATTTTGAATTTTATTTGAATTTATACACCCAACATCCATATAAATATCCAACATAATTGACATTTAAACTTTGGTAACAAACTTTTTTACATAATTATCATTCAAAACTTTAAGTGTTTTTTTTGTTTTCCAACTTGACAATGTGATAATTGTTGGAGGTTGGCTGCAAGAGCAGGTCCAACAATGTTATAAAATTATAATAATTTCTTTATAAAATTAATTACTTCTTTTATGTTACCGCTTACAGACCAAATTGCTTGAGGCATATGAAAATAGCTTTACACATATGTAAATTGGGAGCTGTCTAATGCTTCAAAACAAGGCCTAGTGCTTGCAGCATTAAAAATTCTTGAATTTTATCCTAAAAAGTATCTGATAACAAACTATTTTGAGTTTATGATATTTTAAAAACATTATTTAAAAATATTTGAACCCTATCTAATAAAAATAATAAATTTTGTTATTTGGTTTTTTGAACCCTACCTAATAATAATAGATTTTATTCACATCCTAATTTAAAGATTAGCAATGAAATAGATTATCATGTAAAATTACATTATAACTAATTGTATGAAACTTAAAATTACCTTTTTTTTTTACTGAAATTTTCAATAAAATGCTTTAAGTGATGAATTTTAAATTCAAAACTCTTAAAGGTGCGTTGAGGTTGCTTTCAATGTCAAATGTTTCTTTATACGTAGTACTGTTATCATTAGTTATTGGTCATATAGCTTCAGGTGCAAGATTATATTTCCATAAATAGAAATGACTTTGAATGAAAATGAAGTTATACATAAATCTTTTCTCTCAAATAATAGGATTTAAGGATTTTCTCTCAAATAAGGATTCAAGGATTCTCATCTCATCCTATCTCATCTAGATTTTGATCATTAAATATTTTTACTAGTAGTGTATAGTGGTCAACTGCAACAATTAGGTTAGGATATTCCATAACAAACATTTTGCAACTGTCTAAACCATATAAAATATAAGCTAAAGATTCATCTGCAATGGGAGCGCATTGACTTTCAGCAGCTTTTGTAAACCAATAACCAGCATAAATAATTTTCCCATTAGTTAGGCTGATGTTTTCCCATTAGTTTCCCATGATGCTTTGTAAGCTTTCTAATGATTGTAAGCTTTCTAATTTACTATTTTACACTATGCTAAATGCTTTTAAATAAAGTTTTAAAATGTTAGTAAATAATTATCATATATATACATATATGATAATTATAAACTTTTTTTTAAAATTCATGAAGTTAATATAGTTGAAAACATAACTACATTTTTGTTGTTGTTTTGTATAAAATATTTTTCAGTTTTAAATTAGTTGCTTTTTTTATTTAGAGCTATTGTTTTTAATTATTATTATTTTTAATTTCTCCTTCGTTAAGATCTCTTTCTTTTTTCTATAGTTAAACTTGTTTATAATTGCCTTTCTTTTTCGAGTTGTTCAATGTATTTTTGAAGTGTAGAAAAGCTACAGTCAAGCTTTCAAAAATAGTAATTATATGTGTGGCTAGGCATCAAGTGGGGTCGCATGCCTTTCCTTTCCATGATTGAAAATATTTTATTTTGTATTAGAAAAATCAAAAAAGATTTTTTTGAAAAAAAAGGTGCCAATGTCCACGGAGCTTTGTTTCAGAAACTCTGTGAGCGAACTACTTCAGCCCCTAAAGTGTGTTGATTGTGAAAGGTTTTGAAGCTATTTAATAAAAAATAAACTTTGTAAAACATTAAATAAATTCTATAAATCAAAATTAAGGAGATAATGCTGCAATGCACTTTTCAAGTAAAAGTAAAACTATAATAATTGTTATAAGTTTATGTCTTCACATATTTTCACATTTTCTTATTAAAAAAGTGCTGCAACTCTTGCCATTACCTTAGTTGCAATGGCTGCTCAAAACATTTTTTGTTACAGCTCTAGTGTTAGTACCACAATAAAAGTATTCATTGGATCTATGAAAATATATAAAATTACTTTTCATATAATATACATCATAGCCATTTTTTCTGCAGCCCTTATGCGTTGTATAACAATTCCCTTCAAAAACTTTAGAAATGCCTAATCCTTTGATTGAGTGTATCCAATCGCTTCTGCAGTAAATAATGTTTTTCGTCTGATTGACAAAACGTGTTCAATTCCGAAGTTCATTCGGATTTGTTTTTTTGCAAAAATATTTGCAAAAAATCCAATCCGAAGATCCAGTGTTATTATTCAAAACAAGTTAATAATAAATAAAGTAATATTTTTTAACATTCACACTCAAAGAGATTCACACGCCATATTCAAGCACCAGGGATTGTCAATTATGTTTATTTCAAAGAATTAATTGTGCATTATATAGCCATGTCACAGCTAATTGTCGTTCTTTATCTACTTAGTTAATCAGCTTTGGTTCAACCAGTGTTAATGTTGAAATTTTCAAAAAGAGGCTAGACAAGGTTTGCAGATCTCTCTATAGATTACTTTAAACAATAATAAAGCATTTATAATTTTAACTTTAGGGTTTGTATAAAAACCAATTTCTTGAAAATATGGTTTTCAAATTTCAAAATTCCAAAAAAACTGTCTTTAACTGGTTTTTGAATTTTTGTAAAAAAATTGAATAAGAAGAAATATTTTATTTAGTTTAAAAAACAAAATTAGTGATCAAGTCGAAATATATAAAAATAAATTATACATGACTTACACCTAACAAAAAAAGCTTTTAAAATCAAAAAATTTAAATTAGAAACAATATATATATATATATATATATATATATATATATATATATATATATATATATATATATATATATATATATATAATTTATTTATTTATTTCACATATTTGAAATTTTCCTTTGGAAATAGGATTTAAAAAAATATAAAACATCCACTGAACAGTGCTATATTTACACCTTCGGGGGGTCCTAAGCCAAATCAATTTAAACATCTAGAACTGTTCATTATTTGCTCTTGTATCTACAATTCTTTAGTAAAATGTTACAGCTTTTTACATTCATAAAAGAATTCCTTTGTGTGGAATTAATTTTGAAGCAAATTTTAGTCCGGTGATGAATGTGTAAATAGAACTTTACAAAACTTTAAATTGTTTAAGGGTTAATTAATGTGCAATCATTACAACCATGAAAGTTTTTTTACAATAACTCTAAAAACTCAAGAAATTTGAAATATTTATCGAATCAATTTCGGGCCCCCAAAATCGTGAGGCCTTTGGCTGCATCCTTGTCGACCTATAAAAAAATCCAGCCCTTATAACTAAAAAATGGTTTTGAAATGGGTTCTTTAATGTGTCAAATTTATTATAAAAACTGATTTTTTAAAAACGGTTTTGAAAAACCATGAAACTCTACTTAACTTGTCTATAATGTTACATCGATTTTTTCTATCAAAACATCTGTGATTGAAGTAATTATACAAAAAAAAATTTTATAACCTCATCAATTTAAAAAATAATTATTTTTAGGAGAGATTTCTACAAGATATTAGGCGTCAGTCGTAATGCTAGTGTCAGGGATATTAAAAAAGCTTACAGAAAACTGGCAATGAAATGGCATCCAGACAAAAATCCTGATGATCCAAAAGCACAAGAAAAGTTTCAAGATCTTGGAGCTGCATATGAGGTTTTAATAAGTGTATTGTTTTTCTGTGGAATTTTACCATAAAATAAACAAGTTAGCACACTCTTGTGGATTAAATATTAAAAAAAATTTTTTTTTTCCATTTTAAAATGTAACTAAATAAGTGTATATTAACAAATAGCTGTGTTTGAAATAAAAAAGGCACCACTCATAAACAAAAAATAATAAAACTGTACCTAAAGGAGAAAAAGTTAAATAAAAGGTTTTATTAAAATGATCGTTAAATTCAGATATACATGCACAAAAAACTTGCTTAGCACTCATTAAAATTTAACAAAATTTAAATTTTTTAAACTTTAGAGATTAATAAAATTAATTTTAATTAACATTAATAAAAGTAGAATATATTATAAAATTTAAAACTTTTTAGTGTTTTACTATTGGCTTCTTAGAGTAATGAAAAGATTTTTTGTATATTATTGTTTCTAATTTTCACAAAATCTTGTTATTCTTATATAAACAATTATGTCTGTTGTTTTTATACTTTTTCATTTACAAACTTGTAAGTCATTCATCAAGTTCATTGTAAAAGTAGCATGTGCTAAAGTTGTTTAAAGTCTTTCTTTTCATTCAATTTTTTATCAAGATTCTTCTTGTTTAAAGTTAATTTATCTAGTTTTTATTTTTAGTTGTATGCTTTTTTTAGATTTGTTTAGAACATTTCTTGATAAGAGTTCTTCACCTATAGTGGAACTCTTAGCCTTGGGGAGGTGAATGAAATTAAAGAAAAAAAGGACAGTTCCTTAGTTAAAAAAATCTCTATTCCTTTTATTTAATAGATTTTTTTCAAAAGTATTTTATAGCATTTTTTTAAAGCAATTTTATAATTTTGTCATTATTCAGTAGAATTTGTTATTGAATAGTTGCTGGGTTTGTCATTGATTAACTTTGTTATTTTTTACCTGTCAGCTATTATCTTCTTACTAAATCTTTATTTTAGTTTTTTATCTTTAACTTTTTTTCTTTGACTTTTACTCTAATTTTTTAATCAACTATGGTCTAAATTGTTAAATTGATTTTTAATGAACCTCCTTATTAGGAACAACAATTGATTATTTTTCAATCAAACAAAAAATTTGAAATTTAGTGAGAGAAATTTGGTTTGATGAATGACCATACAAACCATGTAAGTGTGAAACTATGGGTGTTAAACTTTAAAACAATTCTATTAGTTTTGCATAATACAAAGTTAATTTGGGTTGATCAAGAATTTTGAAATCTTAAATTTTCTATTGACTTTATATATATATATATATATATATATATATAAATATATATATATATATATATATATATATATATATATATATATATATATATATATATATATATATATATATATATATATATATATATATATGAATTATTACCTTCTATGTGTATTTCATGTACATTGGTTTTTATTAAATTTTGTATAAATGTTTAATAAAAAAATTTCATTCATAAACAACTTAATGCATAAATAACAGGTTTTATCTGACGAAGAAAAAAAAAAAACATATGACCAACATGGAGAAGAGGGTGTTAAAAAAATGGGTGGATTTCAAGGTGGTGGTTTTGATCCATTTGAGTCGTAAGTTACAAATATTTTTTATAAATTTGAGATGCAAGTTAAACATTTGTTGTTGTATAGTTTTAGTTATTAAAGTTTAATCTTATTATTATTGGTTAAAGATTTTTTGGCGGTTTTGGAGGTTTTGGTTTTGGTGGAGGAAATCAAAAAAGTCAAAAAGAAATACCAAAGGGTGCAACTGTTACTATGGATTTAGAAGTAACACTTGAAGAATTATATACAGGAGATTTTGTTGAGGTTTATAATTTTATTATTTAGATAATTTTTGTGTAATTAGGCAATTGTTTCTCTTTTTAGAACAAGACATAAAAGTAGTTTTGAAAAGCTTTTGTAATAAAATTTAAATTTCAAAGATATAATATTAGTTAAATGTCTTATTTGAATTCACTTTTATTTAATATTTTTATTACTTCAATAATAATAAACATTTAAGATATTACGTGCAAAACCTGTGGCTGAAACCACTTCCGGTACTCGGCGCTGTAATTGCCATATGGAAATGAGAACTCATCAACTTGGACCTGGTAGATTTCAAATGATGCAGGAAGAAGTTTGTGATGAGTGCCCTAACAAAAAGTTTATTGTAAAAGACCAAGTACTTGAAATTGAAATTGAACAAGGAATGAGTAATGGACAAGAATATCCATTCATTGGAGAAGGTTTAATAGTTGTAAATGTTTTTATTAGTTGTTTTTTTATTGTTTTAAAACAATTCTAATTTTCCATCTATAGGAGAGCCTCATATTGATGGTGAGCCTGGTGATTTAATTTTCAAAATCAAAGAATTAAAGTATTTGAATTTTTTTTTTATTAAAACTTTATAATTTTATTTTATATTTAATATTAGTAATGTCTATATAAATTCATGTAATGTATGCATGTGTGTGTATGTATATTTTATGAACAGTATCACATTTATAAAGAATTGAAGTATTTAAATTTTTCTTTTTCTTATTAAAACTTTAAAATTTTATTTTATACTTAATTTTTTAGACACAAAATATTTGAACGACGTGGCGATGACCTGTATACCAACATTACAATTAACCTTGTAGATGCTCTTAATGGCTTCAGTATGGAGATAAAACATTTAGATGGACATATTGTCAAAGTTCAACGTGATAAAATTACATGGCCTGGTGCAAAGGTTAAAAAAAGTGGTGAAGGAATGCCAAATTATTATAATAACAATCAAAAAGGACAATTAATAATTACTTTCGATATCAACTTTCCAAAAGGTGAACTTTCACCACAAGATAAAACAGGTAATTTATTTTTGTTTTATATTGCCAGGTGTTCAATATTTAGTTCTAAAATTCTAACTAATAGAAACAAATAAAACAGATTCTTCCTAGAAAACCAAAAAGCTGAAAAATAAAAATATTAAAGTTAAAATGAAAATGTTAAAATACATTTTACAAGTATTTAAAATTCATAAACAAAATGTTTCTTGTTTTCTATAATATACATTGGAATAACCAGAAAACATTATTTTTCTTAAACTAATTTTTGCAATTGTCATTTTATTGTGTAAAAGGTCTTTTATTGTTTAAATTAAATTTGAGATTTTAGACGTTTTGACGTTGTTTTTTGGTTACTTAAATATACGTGTGGTTTTCAATATCCTTATTTCAACTAGGATATTGAAATCTGCATGTATATTTAATTATTTTTAACTCCGCATCCCTAACATCCATTGTTTTATAGTAGATATATTTCACCTAAAAGTTATATATAAATTATGGACTGAATATTAATATATCCTGATATATGGTTATTAAAGCTGCTAAAAATATATAGAAAACATTGGTTATATGAGTTATTGTGATTAAATAATTTCGTAAATAATTCCATTGTTCAGCATTTAATCCAAGTGATTTTCATTATTTTATTTTATTTTCATGTAGTATTTATATCTAAAAGTTACAATATTATAAAATAAAGTATGCATTATTTTACTTTTTGTTTTTAATGATTTAGTATAACACTAACACAAAACCTGACAAACCAAAGAGTAGCAAGTTAAATATTTTCTCACTTTGGTCGTCACTAGAGTCAACATAGCACTTTGCTTTTCGCTATGTGATTTCACTAATCCTTAAAAACTAGTCAAAATTTTTAAAATTTTGTTACTTTTTTCTACTTTTAAAAGCGTATTTTAAAAACTTAATCTTATAGTTAAAGGGTTCCCACTCCTCCTTAAAAACATTAAATATCCTTAAAAAAAAATTCTCCTTAAATGTCCTTAAATAACCTTAAAAAAAGATTTGACTGCTCTCCTTAATTTCTCCTTTTTTTTAATTTATTTTTTAATCATCTAGGAAATTTTATTAAAGTGAAGGATTATACTTATTAACAAAGAAAAAAATATATAGTTTGTTGATAGTTTGCAAATCTATATTTATGGAAAAAAATAAGATTCTGTTTCTAATGTTTTCTCCTTAATTCTCCTTATTTTTTTCTTAAAAAAAAATGTTGTTTGTGACCAAATCTCCTTAAATATTAGAAAAATATTTCCTTATATCTCCTTAAAATCCTTACTTTTAGTCTCAGTTTTAATAGTGGGAACCCTGAGTTAACTTCTGTAATACTTCTGCATTGTTTGTTTGTTTTTTTTTACAAATACTCCTACATTTTTTTTTTTTTTTTACAAGTACTCTTGCATTATTTTTTTACAAAATATCTTATGGTCATTTTATATTATACCGTTATATTTTATATTTGTAATATCTTTAATTTTTTTCGTTTAAGCTATCGAAGAAATATTAAAACAAGGATCTAAACAGCACATATATAATGGTTTGCAAAATTAAATCATTAAAAAATACATATACAATATTTTGGAATTCTAAAATGGGGAAGATCACAATAAACATAAGGTGTAGAATTATTGGTTTTTAAAACGAGGATCTTTGCAACAAGTGTTCAACAATTTACTTCAAAATGTAATCACTAAGTTTGCTTTTAAAAATAGTTAGCATTTACAATTATTCATAGAAATAAAAATAAAAAACTTAAAATTTCGAATTTTTTTAATGTTTGCTTTTGCTTTTTATTGTACTTTTATTATGTCTTGTGTCTTTACTTAGTTGAAAGTTGCTGTTTTATATATATATTGTACTTTTATTATGTTTTGTGTCTTTTCTTACTTAAAAGTTACTATTTTATATATATATTGTACTTTTATTATGTTTTATGTTATTATGTAATTAACCTGATTTATTTCTTTGCTACTAAATTACAGCTTCAAAACAAATAGTTATATTTTTTGCTTTATAATTTGTTTTTTACTTCTCCGATGAAAAAAAAAATCTGATCTTATTTTCACTTTTAGAATTAAAGTAGTTGTGTTGTAAAATATGTCAAATTACTATTATCGTTCCAGAATATGTCTATTAAATTTTCTTTATAAAAAATTGCAAGTTTTATGTTGTGAGATCAAGAATCCAAGGTTATAAATAGGGTTGCCGATCACCATTGTTTTAGCAGAAAGTTTTAGAAAAGAGTTTGTCATAAAAAATATTTTTTTCAGACTAATTTTTTATTCATATTTTATGATTTGTAAACAGTATACTCAATCTTAAGGCGATTTTCAGGAATTGTAAACGATACATTCAATCTTAAGGTGGCCAGTTGATGCGCTGATGATGTGTTGCTTAAAAGTCAAAAGCAATTATTCGTATTTTTTTTCGAACTCGCTTTGTTATATAACCGGAAGCCGTATTTGTAAGAGTGCGGGTTATATTTTAAAAACTCTCTTATGATAAAAACTCTCATTTTAATAAAAAATATTTTTGTATAAATTTTAAGCACTGTTTTTGTATAAATATTAAGCGCCTGTTTGTTTTATTTTCCGTTTAATGATTATTTATAAATTTTATTAGTATTCTTTTAGTAACAAAAACGTAACAGAAGTTGTAACGTAGTTGTTAATTTTAAAAGCTCTCTTTTTATTGCATAATTTAATAAAATCAAGTATTATCTTTCAAATGAGCTATTGCAACACTATTTTGCAATTAAGTTATAAAATGATTTCAGGTGACTGGGTATTTGAAGTATTTTTTTCAGTTAATATATAGTTGAATACTTATGAGGTGGTCTAGTAATTTGAGACTTGAAATTTTTCAATATGTATATTATCAATATAAGTTTGGTTTATAATCAGCGGATGTCCGCATGGTCTATAACAGGGGAGAGTGGTGTACCTTTGGGGTACGTCAATTGTGCTGCCATCTTGAGTGATGAATTCAAACTGAAGTTTTAGTTGCATGTATTGGTTCATAATAAGTTGTTTTACCACTGCTTAACATATTTTTGTTGCAATAGAAATAAAAGTTTGTTTTCGGTATCAAAAAGTAACTTTTTTAGGGCGTATTCTTTTTTTTTATACAACTGTAGGTATAAACTTTATTTTAAATGCATGTTTAAAACTGCTAACCTATAAATATATTTCAGCCACATTTATGCATGTTTAAAACTCCTAACCTATAAATATATGGTAACGATTTCGTAAAAACTAGGGTAGCGGTGTATCTTGGAGGTAGCTAATGTTGTATCTTGTTGGTAGCACCAAGATATACACATGCATGATTTTAAATATAAAAAGTAAATACTATTATGAGTAATATTTTAAAAGTAATTTTTTAATGTATTATGTTGTTATAGTTTATTATGATTTGTTTAACAATAATTTTCTCATAATATGTGTGTATTTCTTTGTTAAATTGTAATTATTTTTCTCAAACCGTTATCTTCTGTGTGATAATTATCTCAAATTATCAAAGAGAAGATAAAACTGTGTATGGTTTGGACAAATCATACATGGTCTTTCAGTTGCCCACTATTACAGGAGATTCAACAGCTGCAAAAACTATCATTTGGCATTAACTTTAATTACCTGAATGTTGAATAGACAAATGCTAAATCAAGGTGAAAGACTTAATATTACTAAACTTTATTTAGGTATTTGTTATTAGAAGAGAGTGGGGCACCATGAAACATTGTAATTGTGGAGGCATCTTAAGTGTTGTAACAACACTTTCATATAGTGAAATAGTTACTACTAGAGCTATGTTTTAAAAAAAAATTATATCATTTGACATCATTAGGCCTGTGAGGGGTCGAAATTTGTGTTTTTTGATGACTAAGTAATTTATTAGTTTTTAAAGCTCATAAGTTTTAAGGTACCTTGTTTGATGTGTCTATCGGTAAGCAACATTATTTTGTAAACTAAAATCCATAAGCTCTTTACTTTATTATATAAGATCATTGAAAAAGCAAGTTGATACTAAAAATAAAGCGATTGCTTTCTATTAGAAAGTGTGGGGTAACATGATACAGCATTTGTGGGGGGACCTAAAACTGTATAATAATACTCCATTGTGTCATAAACAAATTTAAAAATCATTTCTATTAGTATTTATAGGCAATTTTTAAAAGATTTATGTAAATGTAATAGGGGATACAAGAAGATCAATGTGCAAGGAGATCCCATTCCGATACAAAACCATTATTTATTGACGCTTAAGAATGACACTTAAAACAATGTATTATCTGGTTTTCTAAAATGTGATTTGGACCATTAGATGCATTATTTGATTATAATTAATAACTTGTTTATATTTCAAGTGAAAATCTGCCTTTTCTCTATGTTTGATACTTATTATTTACTTTTTTAATGATGCTCATAGAGTATAGCAAGGTACCCCATGGGTGGGGTACCTTAGTACACTCTATACCTCTCTACTCTCTATTCCACTTTATTACCTTGAAACAAATTTTTAATTTTACTTTAAATAGTCTCCCAAGTTTTACCTTTTATATTTTGGTAACTTATAAATTTAATTTTGTAGGCATAAATTTATTCTACAGAATAAACCAATCGCCTAAAAAAAAGGCGTATTTAAAAAATTGTTACGAAACAAAAACCAAAAGTTTGTCATGGTGCCCCACTCTCCCCTGCTTTTTTCTTAATCAACTTTATTTCTTTAGCACGCGTAGTTCCAATATATAAAAGCGGAGATAACTCTACTTTATCAAACTATAGGCCTATCTCCATACTTTCATGCTTCTCGAAAGTACTAGAGCGCATAATGTACAACAGACTTTTTTCATACCTCCAAAATCACAATATCCTTTGTCATAACCAATACGGACTTAAAAAAGACCATTCAACTGAACATGCAGTAATAAAGTTAGTTAACAAAATTTTGAATGGGTTTGACAAAAGTCAATATATACTTGGAGTATTTATCGATTTGTCAAAAGCGTTCTATACAGTGGATCACGAGATCCTTCTATACAAACTTAGTAATTATGGTTTAAAAAAAATCTAAAATGGTTTAGATGCTATCTAAACGATCGGAAACAAGCTTTTTATTACAATAAAACTTACACTTCCCTTGAAACCATTACTTGTGGCGTTCCCCAGGGATCTATTCTAGGTCCTTTGTTTTTCCTTGTCTATATTAATGACATATTTTTATCATCTTGTTTACTTTTTTTTTTTTTTTTAATTATTTATTTATTTTGCCGTTGATAAATATTACAAAAAAGAAATTACAATAAAAGAAAAATCCTGGCCTGAGCAAGAAGAAGACAGGTTGTCTTACAACCGAGCCCCGTCACACAAAAATTTACATGCACAATAAATGATAAAAGACAAGAAGACAGTATAAATACAAAAACAAATAAAATACTTCAGCAATAAAATAGTTTGTTGCTAACAATCTTCTAGCAGAATAATTTTAAAAATAAAAAAGTAAAAACGACAGAAAATTATGAAAGTTATAAAAACAAAAAAAAATGCGTTTTTTAATTAAAAAAAAAAAAAAAAGCAATATATGTAAACATAAGTATTCGGGCTGATTATTTAATATCATCAAAAATATGAACGAAAAAGACAATTTTATTTTCGTTATCTTTTATACTAATGGTTAGAAACCATTTTAATAAAAGCTAAAGAAAGTGATAAAGATTTAATTTATTTTCAAGCGATTCAGTCCAAACCTTTAAATTGTTTTCAAAAAAGGTATTTGAAATCTAATATATCGAATTCCATGTTTAGTAAATACCGTTTTGAATCATCCTTAAAACTTTGCAAAGTGCAGTTTAAAACGAAGTTTTGTTTTTTACTAAAGATTGGAAGAAATTTTTTCCAAACTAAAGGTCCCCGATATTGAATTTGGTGCGAACTTAATTTAAGAAGGTTTATGGGAACCACAAAGTTATTCACTGAAAATTTGGTTGGATATTTATGGGAGATTTCATTAAAGTAGGATTGAAATGTTACTGGAGAAAACCCAAGTTTTGCTTTAAACATAAATAACATTACTTGATAAATATTAAGCTTATAAATATTTAAAGCTCCAAGCTGACGTAAGAGAGGTTCGCATTGTGTTTTTCTATTTGCCCCAAATACTATCCTGCAAGCATGTTTTTGTTTACTAAAATTTTTTTTGAGTTTAGTGTGATTAGTGCTACCCCAGGAAATGTTACAGTATGAAAGATAACTGTGTATAAACGAAAAATATAAATTTTTTTAAGACTTGTTATTAAGAAAAGGTTTTGTTCGGTATAACATGGCAATATTTTTTGAGATCTTACCTTCAATATATTTAATATGAAATTTCCATGACAATTTTTTATCTGAGAGCACTCCCAGAAAGTTTGTAGTCAATTCCCTTTTAATTATTTTATTATTGATTAAAAGATTGGGTAGTTTAAGAGGAATATTCTCGGCTTTACTAGATTTATGGAATAGGATAAATTTTGTTTTCTCTACATTTAATGATAGTCGGTTACTTATAAACCACTTGTTGATCTTATCTAATTCTTCTTTAAATATTTTAAAAAGAACAGTAATATCTTTGTGAGAATAAAACAAATTAGTGTCATCTGCAAATAAGATAGTATTTAATACTTTTGATGATAAATATAAGTCATTTATATAAAGTATGAACAATATACTGAATTTTATTCTTTTTGCAGATGACACCCAAGCTTTCTACACCCACTCAAATATCAAATCTATCTATAACCTAGTAAATCCGGAGCTTGAAGAGTTAAGCAATTGGTTGAAGGCTACCAAACTTTCCTTGAACATTGAAAAAAGCAAATACATTCTTTTAACAAAACCAAAGTCAGACACATCATTATTAAAACTTCCAGATACTTTAGTTGAAAAAACAAAATTAAAAAGAGCATTTTCTGTGAAGTTTCTAGGAGTCATTTTAGATGAACATATTAGCTGGAAAGAGCATATCAAGATGTTAGAAAATAAAATATCTAAAAGCATTGGGATTATGCATGAAAACTAATTATATTTTAAATAAAGTATGTCTAAAAAGTTTATACTTTGCATTTGTTTATAGCTACATTAGCTACTGCAATGTTGCCTGGGCAAGTACTTACCAACCAAAAATAGCCTTAGTCTATAAAAAACAAAAGCAAGCATGCCGCACATTCACAAATGGACATGTTAGTGCTAAACAAATAATGAAAGAACTGAGAGTTCCTAATATTTATGAGCAAAACATCTATAGCATCCTTCAGTTTATGTTTAAAATAAAAAATAATTTGGTTTCAAAAATGTTTCATAATTACTTCCAACTTATTGATCATAAATACGAAACAAAACATTCTAAGCAGAATTTTCTTAAAAACATTTTTTGAATATAGTAGATATTCAAAAAATGTTTTTAAGAAAACCCAAGTTCTCAATATCTAGAAGAGGACCACAATTGTGGAACTCATTTCTTACAAATGAAATAAAAACAATAAACTCTTTTCAATATTTTAAATGCGTTGTTAAACAACAGTTACTTGACCTCAACATTACTGTAACAATTTCTTATTTTTAAAAAACTTTTACAGGCTGATGTAAATAAGGCTGATTTACATCAGCCTCATTTGAGATAATAGTCCAATTATCCTATAAATAAACATTATATCAAATTTCTACCATGTTGAGTACTGAATTTGTTAAAACAATAATACCTTCGAAGTACACTCACCGGTGGTGTACTTTTGAGGTATTATTGCTTTAATACTACAACCAGGGTACTTTACGACCAAGGTACAACACCGCAGTGTTGTACTTTTGATGTAGTGTAAGTCATTTTTAAGAATGAAAAAATATGTCTGGATGTTTAATAAAAAATTCTAGTAACTAATATCATTAAGTTAAAGAAAATATATTGTTACAGATCATATTGTAAGTATTTTTTTTATATTTGTAAAAGTTTGAAAATACCTTCGAGGTATACCACTCTTCCCTAACGATTTTTACAAGTTAAATGATGTACCTGATTTTAGGTGGTGAAAACATTTTTATTGTTATTTTTTAAACATTTTAAACATTTGTTAGTTTTTACGATATAATGAGTAGATAAAATTTATAAAGTAAATACTAGTAACATTATAAATAAATAAAGTAAATACAAGTAACATTTGAAAAACTCTGAAAGAAGATCAGTAAGATCAGAACCTTATAAAGTGCAAACAAAATATTAGGTTATAAAGTAACTCTAAGTACAACATAATAATATATTTATACGCATATCACTTTGCACTATAGGTAATAAAGTTTAATTTTTTCCTAATATAAATTTTATTATCAAATATTGATAAAATTGGAGAATAAAAGATTTTTCAGCCTAATTTTGAAAATGCGAAAAAAAAAAATTTAAATCGAAATTAAAATCATACAAAACAATTTTATTCCAAAAATGAAGTGCACGATTATCAATGCAAAATTGGTTAAAATATGTTCGACAAAAGGGCTCAATAAGAGAGTATTTATTGGTATGTTTCAAGGTAAATAGATCCTTAAAAACGGCAGGAGAAAGATTATCTTTACGAAGCATAAAATATTAAAAATATTGAGTTCGTAGGTATTAAGTATTCTCATTTCAGAAAAAAAATATTTAGAGTGGAAAAACAATCAGCAAAAGTAATTACACGTACTGCATGTTTCTGACGGCGATAGATAGATTGTAACTTTTTTCAATGCTTGCCCAAAAAATATTTGCATAATTCATGTCTGAATTATGCAATGAATGAATGCATGATAAAGTTGAAATAAAACTTTTTTATTTATATAGATTCCGGTCTTATAAAGAATTCTAATATTTTTGGAAACTTTTGTACCAATATAATCAGTATGTTGCTTCCATATGATGTTCTCATCAAGGAATACACCCAAAAATTTTGTGATGCAATCTCTTTTTATTTGGTCAAAGACCAAATAAAAAGACCAAGTAGAGCTGGTAAAAGTTTTTTAGTTATCAAATGAAAAAGAATCCATTTTGTTTTGCTAATATTTGTGGTAAGTTTATTGCATTTAAATCAGCTAGAAATATTTTTGAGTTCTTCATTCATAGAAGTAAAAAGTTAAATAATATTGTTAAAAAAAATTGTTCTTTGCGTAACACCACATAAAATATCTAAAACATTTGATAAGGATCGTTAAATGAAACGAATTGTTTTCGGTTTGTTAAAATCTTTAAAAGCATTTTAAAATTACGCCATTCACTCCATTATATTTAAGTTTATGAATCCAAATGCAACGATTTACTATATTAAATAGAGTTAGAGATTTCACGGACGAATTGGATGATTGCATGCTCAGTAGAACTATTTCTTTTAAAATCAAACTGATTTTTATATAAAAAAAATTCTTATCCATAAAATAAGTATATAATCTATTTTAATCAATTATTTTAAAGATTTTTGAAAATGTTGATAAAATAGAGATACGTCGATAGTTATATATATATATATATATATATATATATATATATATATATATATATATATATATATATATATATATATATATATATATATATATATATATATATATATATATATATTAGTTTTGTCTCCTTCTTTGTAGATTGCGATTATCTTGGCTATTTTTAACTTATCAAGAAAAACTCTTTATTGTATTGACGCTTTAAAAACTTTAAAAAGAATATCTTTTAATTGTTAAAATCATTCTAAGACTATGTTTCCGTTTATTTCATCAGCTCCAGGAGCTTTTTTTATCATAATAGGTTTAAATGACACTTGAAGTTCCTTAAATGATAGCTCAGAAGATAATCCATTGGAGCAAATGCAATCATCCATCAGTGTTAAAAAGTTATTGAACACAAATTGGGAATTAGGAATTTTATTCTAATTGGTAACGTAATAATTGGGTTTCAGTAAGAATAGATTAGTGTTACGCTTGTTTTAATATTAATACATCTTAGAATACCTATTAATAAAATGTTGTAAATATATTTCATATTTTTATATAGTTAAAACATGAAAAATATTGATATTTATTCACATATAATGCAAGAAAACTTGAACTTAGCTAATCCTAATATTTTTGATGCAGTTGTAAATAGCATGAACTAAACTGCAAATAACAACTTGCCTAATTTGATTCAGCGTAAATGATATGAGCTTAATTGCAAATAATAACTTGTCTAATTTTGTATTTGATGCAGCGTAAATGACATGAGCTTAATTGCAAATAATAACTTGTCTAATTTTGTATTTGATGCAGCGTAAATGACATGAGCTTAATTGCAAATAATAACTTGTCTAATTTTGTATTTGATGCAGCGTAAATGACATGAGCTTAATTGCAAATAATAACTTGTCTAATTTTGTATTTGATGCAGCGTAAATGACATGAGCTTAATTGCAAATAATAACTTGTCTAATTTTGTATTTGATGCAGCGTAAATGACATGAGCTTAACTGCAAATAATAACTTGTCTAATTTTGTATTTGATGCAGCGTAAATGACATGAGCTTAATTTAAACTTTAACAAAGGTAGCGTATATGCAAAAGCTTAAAATTCGTTTCGAAAAAAATAACAAACAATGGCCACAAAACAAGCCGATATCGGTTTAATTTGTAATTGATAATAAGAATATTCTTCTAACTGCTTCCATTGATAAAGATATCTCTGCTCTTATCCAACTGTAGTATCTGGCAGATCCCAGGTTAACTTTGATACTTCAAGAAGCAAAACAAAGAAAAGATGATTAATGTCATTAGTTGCATCTTTTTCATCTTCAGAACTATTGTTTGCACCAGGTCGTAGTTTGCGCCAAGGTGTTAAAGAAAAAAAAGCTAAAGTTGCTTCACAATTATCAGTATATATAGGTTTTAGTTTGAAAAATAATTTTAAATCAAAACTTTTTAATTACTATATACACAAAAAGGTTTAAGCTTTAGATTCTTTTTTATATGAGTTACGTAGCACTTTCATGAAATATATGAGTTATGTAGCAGTTTCATGAAATACAAAATAAAGCATAACAAAAAACAGCATAAAAACACCTAAAGTTAGTAATTAGGTATGTGTTTAATTATTCTTAATCTGGCTGCCACATTAACATTAGTCTATAGACTAAAACCTACAAATTAGATCTATAAACTGTTAACTATATCTAGTTTATAACTTCCATGTTTTAAAAAACTTAAGCTGGTAATTATGCAAAATGAACCGTTGCTAGGCATTTTTGTGTCACTATCAACCAAAATAAAAAGAATAATACCACTACATTTGTATTATAAAAATACTAAATGCGGCAATTATGGGAGTAATCTGATAAAGTTATTACTTTCGTCCAGTTTATATTTATTATGGTTAATAAAATATGTGGTTGCTGAGCAATTTAGGTATCCATAGCAACCCAAAAATTAAAACTAATGTCGCCATTGAAACCGCAATCCTTAAATTAGTAAACAGTGCAAAAGTCTTTAAATCTTTTTTTATACGAGGAGTTATTAGTTTTATCCAGTAAAAGTAATTTCTGGCCCACTCACAGTGGTCTGAAAAAACTGTTTTTTAGACAAAATTAAAATTTTGATGTATTATACTAAATCGATAATGCTGAATCCAAATCTGAAAACAGTTTTTGATTTAAAAGTTTTGTTGTTCAGATATCGCATAATCGGCCCAGTCAAGAATTTCAGAAAAAGTTTTTATTTTTTTGCTTGCGATTTCATAATATATCGCATTTATATATATGTATATATATATATATATATATATATATATATATATATATATATATATATATATATATATATATATATATATATACATATATATGGAATGCAGTAAGGGAGGAGGGGGAGGGAGTTAAGCCAGTCACCCCCACAAAAAAATTTTTTTAACATCAAGTAAATATCAAGCCAAAACTAAATATCTTAGGTAAAAATTGTTGGTGATGGTGACTGCTGGTGATTTCTGTTTATTTTTCACAAGTTTTTCATCAGTAATTAATTAGTAATAAAAATCACAAGCGAAAATTAGTCATAAATTGCGTATTTATTTTTTCATGAAAAGCTTATTATTCTTATTTTCAGTTTTATAATCAATCTAAAGATATACAAATCAATACATTAAATTAAAAACCATAATATAAAAACTATACGTACAATACGGAAAAACAAAAATATGATTAAAAAACAACACAAATATACTGTCAATACGGTATAGTTTGCAATGAATATAAGTCCCTTTATTTTAAGTATATGCAGCTGATTTTTTTAGTAATTATTAAGCGATAATAGATGTTCAAAATATACTATAAAATGTAATGTTTTAATAGCGGACATTCTATTTTACGTGGAATTTAAATTTGTTAAAATATGCTTATTTTTTAAGTATGAAATATTTTATAAAAATAATATAAAAATGAATATTTGAACTATTTTTAATAATTTAGGTAGCAAGTACGAATGCATAAAGAAAAAAAAATGTTTTTGAACATGTATTTATAGAAATAACACAAAAATAGAGACACTAGTATTAGTGTCTCTATTTTTCGAAAAACAACTTTTTATATATCGAAAAACAACTTTTTTTGAATTTGAAATTGTAATAGAGCGGAAAAGTTGCATAATGCTATAAAAAGTGTTTGATCCAAATTTTTTTGTATATTTTTCATGTCTTCAGTTCACGCTAGGATTTTCTTTTTCTTACAAAAACACGTTTTCTGACCTTTTTTACAAAAGAAAAATAACAAATTCTATGCAAATACTAGAATTGTAATAGAGTTTAAACATTACAAAATGACTAAGTTAAAAATGGTTACAATTTTGAAGAAAATATTTTAATTTTTTCAGTTGCCGCTAGAGGGCTGAGTTTTTAAGAAAAAACACAATTTTTATTTAAAACAAAGTAATTTTAATTATGTTATTGATGCTTTTACTTGTCGTCACTGTTACGATAATTGAATAAAAGTAATTAAAATGTAAAACATTCTATGCCAATTGTTACCCCGGTGATTTTTAAATGACATTAAAGTATGTAAAATGTCATACGTCATTTATTTCCATCACCGTCAGCATTATTTACCACAAATTATGTCTATAATCAAAACATTTATTTACATGGTTATTCAAAATTATAATCACTTGTATTCAAAATTATAATCACTTGTATTCAAAATTATAATCACTTGTATTCAAAATTATAATCACATCTATTCAAAATTATAATCACATCTATTCAAAACTATAATCACTTGTATTCAAAGTTATAATCACATGTATTCAATATTATAATCGCCTTAAAATTCATGAAAATTTTATTACTTCCGTGATGGTAAGAAAAGCAAGAAAGCAAGTAACGAAAGAAATTTATAATATGGTTATAAATATGCAAGAAAGCAAAAAATATACTATCAAACAGATTTCAAATACCGTAAATCTCTGCACCAGGGCGGTTGGAAAAATAATTAAAAAATATGAAGATGGAGTTGCGTTTGTATCATCTGGTGAAAAACTTAAAGCAACTTGTCTTAATAAAAGAAGAGTTTTTGATCCAATTGAACAACTATTATACAATTCCATTTTAATTGATAATTCAATAACACAAAATGAGTTAAAAACTCTCCATACATGATGTAAATGGTGTTATAATATAACAACCATCTATATCAAGAAAAATTAAAAAGATAGGGATGAGTCGAAAAAGACTCTCTTTGATTCCAATTGAAAGAAATGATATAGAAAAAATCAACGCAAGAATTATCTATGCAGCCGAGATATCAAGAATCGGGAATAAAAATCTCGTGTTTTTTGATGAAACTGGTTTTAATCAGCATACGAAAAGAAGATATGGTTATTCACCTCTGAATAAAAAAGCCTTTGTTGCTGTTCCAGCAAATAAATCGGTTAATAAAAGTTTAATATGTGCTATTGATTATCATGGGATCATTGGTTATAAATATAGAACAGGCTCTTATAATGGAACTGAATTTATTAATTTTATTTCAGTGTTGGCTCCATATTTCGCATAGCACCCGAATAGCATTTTAATTATGGATAATGCCAGAATTCATAAAAATCACGAAGTTCTAAGAGTATTAAGTTCTCTTAATATTCCATTTAAATTTATTGTGCCGTATTCTCCTGAATTGAATCCAATTGAGGAATTTTTTTCAATGTTTAAATCAAGATATTGTGCAATACGATGAGCAAATCCAACATTAACAATTGAACAATGCTTAGATTTGGTGGCATCATCTGATAATGATTATTCATTACAATGCCATGGATTTTATGAAAATATGAGATGGGTTGAAAAGGCTCAAAACGGTGAACAATTCATTTAATTAAATAAATAATATAATTTTTTTATTTAAAATTTTATTAAGTTTTTAATAAAAATTGTCAATAATTTTGAATATATGTGACTATAACTTTGAATACAAGTGATTATAATTTTGAATAGATCTGATTATAATTTTGAATAGATGCGATTATAATTTTCAATATAAGTGATTATAATTTTGAATACAAGTGATTATAATTTTGAATAACCCTGTAATAAATAATCAGATAAAGAGCAAAAAGCACAGGTTATAATCTATTAGTTCTGATTTATATCTGTTTATTATTAGAATAAATTGAAATCAAAGAAAGTTTTAATGGCAAAAATCTCTTCTGCTGCAGTGACAACAAGAAAAAAGTCTTCTTGTCCTATCTTCGGTTTACCAGCAGACTTATGTGAAAATGTCTTGCCAGCATACAAACCTGTCATGCTAAGTTATCTTTTCTCAATGCAGAAAATGAGAGTGGAAAGTGGTGGAAAACAACCTTCTTTGAAAGAAATATCGGAAAACTTGACGCACAAAATAGAAAATTTGTGGAGAAAAGCATCGATACCTACTGTGTCTCATAAACGCATTGTAAAAATGTTTCTTGATTACAATCAAAAGTATAGAAATATTATGAAGTCCGTTAACAAAACAAAACATACAGACAAGTTGAATTCCAAAATAATAACATTTCAAAAGCTTGCAGAAAATACTTTATTTGACGTTGCAGCATGCAAATGCTTTGATTTTTCTAAATGCATCTGTGAAAAAGTAAAGAAGGTACCACAGAAAGAAAATGATTTTCTCAGCGATCAGAGATTTATGAAAACTATGTATATGGAAGGACTTGATATTCAAAGTACTTTAAGATTACGGCAAAAATAAGCAAGAAAAAACATAGTAAATAGCCCCGTACTGTCTAACCCATCAACACAGTCTTTAGCTATTACAGGTATTGAAGCTCAAGCAATATCATCAAACCGCAGACTCAAAATGCAACATTTAGACCATGAAAATATTCAAATGTTAGAAGGTTTGTATTTTGATGGAAGAAAAGATACAACATTAGTAATTGATACAAACAAAGAGAAAAATATACGAAAAACTATAAAAGAAGAACATGTTGTTTTAGTTCAAGAAACAGGTTCAAAGTATCTAGGGCATGTAGAGATTGCACCAGGGCATAGATACAGCATTAAGACGAGTATAAAAATATTTTTAACTCAAAACAACATTGATACGTTTAAGTTAGTTGCCATGGGTTGTGACGGGAAAGCTATCATTACCGAATTTCTTAATGGTGTTATTGCTTTGTTCGAATTAGAACTAAAAAGACCTGTCCACTGGTTTATTTGTAAAATACATGCTATTGAACTGTCTCTACGGCATCTGATTCAAAAACTAGACGGACCTACATCAGGACCAAACGGATGGTCTGGACAAATCCGAAGAGAAATTAAATTGTGTAATACCTTACCAATAGTCAACTTCATTCCTGTCAGTGTCACATTGCCAATAATAGACAAAAAAATCTCTTAGTTCTGACAAAAAATACTTACGTAATATTTTCAAAGCAATATCTACAGCTTATTGTCCAAACGCTTTGGCTAACCAAAATCCTGGAAAACTTAACCATGCCAGGTTGAGGACCACTGCAAACAGAATATTGAGGCATTATGTTGAATGTAGCGAACCGTCACACAGGCTGAGAGAAATAGTTGAGTTTGTTATTAAAGTTTACTGCCAAATGTGGTTAAATATAACATGTAATCCCACGTGCACGAAAGGGGCTAGACATTTATGGCTAACCATCAATTTATCCAGGGATGCCAGTAGTGAAATAAAAAATATCATCAAAATTATACAAAGGAATGGTTTTTTTGCGCATCCAGAAAACATGCTTCTTGCTATGATATCAGATACTCGCCCAAATGTGAGGAAATTGTCATTACAACTGATAATGAAAGCAAGATCAATGAAAACAAACAAAGTCCGAAAGTCCTCTATACCAGAAATCAATTTTGAAGCAAAAGACTATGTAGATCTAATTGATTGGAAAAAATGTGAACTAAATGAACCTCCGATTACCACTCACATTTCAGATGAAAATCTAATTGAAATGTTAACAAATGTTTATCTTCCAGATGAGCAGCATTTTCCATGCCATACTCAAGGAGTAGAGAGATGCATCAAACTTGTAACCTAAGCTTCAGATCAAGTTTGCGGTTTGGCTAATAGAGACGGCTTCATTCGTGCAAGACTTGCATCGCGAAAAATAATGCCTTTATTCAACACAAAAAGACAGTTTCACACAGATCTAAATGAATCAGATAGTTGAACTTTATTACAGCTAAACTTTAAACATTTTTCAAAAACATTTTTCACATAACTTTAACTGTACATTATGGACTGCAGAGCTTGTTTGCCAGAAACTCATTAAACAGTGTTTTTTCATAAAAAAATCAGCCCTCTAGCGGGATCTGAAGACATTAAAATATTTTCTTAAAAATTGTAACCATTTCTAACTTAGTCATTTTGTAATGTTTAAACTCTAATACAACTCTAGCATATGCATAGAACTTGTTATTTTTATTTTGTAAAAAAGGTCAGAAAACGTGTTTTTGTAAGAAAAATAAAACCCTAGCGCGAACTGAAGACATAAAAAATATACAAAAAAATTTGGCACAAACACTTTTTATGCAACTTTTCCACTCTATTACAATTTCAAATTCAAAAAAAAGTTGTTTTTCGATACACCCTAATTAGTATTTTTAATAACATAAAATAGGTTAACTAAAAATAACTGAAAATATTTATTTTGGGAGCTTTAAAGTTGGTTTAAATAAATATATCTGCAGCTGATTTTTGTATTGAATAATATATGCATATTAGGATTTAATAAAATCATATCGATTAAGTCCATGCATGCGGACTTTAGTTTAAGGTAGAAGTTGAAATTGAAGAAAAACTCTTATTTTATGCTAGTTTCAAAAATAAATAACTTATGCAAATATACAATAACAAAAAACTATTCTTATTTAAAATCAAACTCTATACTACAATACTTGCTTAAAAAAAAATCTATACATACGTGCATGTAGTTTTAAATTTCTACACATATGAAAAAATGTTGTATTTTTGAAGAAATTATTCGTCGAGTTTTAATCGCTCTTGGATACGGTTATTAACTTTTTTTCCAAGAAGAATACAGATTTTTTTTTTTTAATTTTGGTTAAAAACCAAGTTTTTCAGACCACTGTACCAAGTAGCAAAAATATTGGCGCAACATTTTTTACAGTATGTAAAATGTATAAGCAATATTGTGCCAATATTGTTTATATATAGTTTTTCTAGACTAAGAACGCATCGTCATATATGATGATGATTAGGAATGCAGCACTGAAGTTAAATTAATCGAATAAAAAATCGTTTTTAAAATTCCAAGATAAAATCTTGGAATTTTAAAAACGTTTTGTTTTTTAAGGACAAAAAAAGAAGATATAAACAATGTTGAAACAATGATTTATTGTCATGTGCCAGTTATTTTCGGCTTTTGCTAGGTGGCTTCGAGATTTAAGGCTTGTGCTAAAAGATTTTCTTACTCTAAACAACTTTTTTCTGAAATGACAATACTAAATATAAACTCAATATTTTTATTATTTAATGTTTTGTATATATGCGTAAATACAATCTTTCTTTAATGATCTTTTTTTTGTTCTTTTATTGCTTTAAAAAAAAAAATCAATTAAGAAAAATTAAGCAATCAATTAAGAAAAGTTAAGCAATCAATTAAGAAAAATTAAGCAATTAGTTAAGAAAAATAAGACAATCAATGAAGAAAAATTAAGCAATCAATTAAGAAATAGAAAAACGCGGAGATCTATTTACATTAAAACAAAGTTGTTTTACTTAATTTTAATTTTGATCTACTTACTTCTTTGCATCTTATCATAATTAAACTGAAAATCTTTAAATTTCTCATACTAACACAATTTGATGTTAACATTTATAATATAGAAATATTTATTAAAAATTGTTACGTATAATACATAGTGATATGTGTATATTACTTTATTATGTTATATTAATAGATACATTATAACATTTTTTTGTCTATAATAGTATAACATTCCGACGACAAAATCATAATGATCTTCTTTCAGATACCAAACTTTTAATGTTAGTAGTATTTGTTTACATTTTAAATAGAACTTTAAGTTACTCTCATTATATTGTAAAATTGTAAACTAAAAAGTTAAAAAAAATTAAAAAAAAAAGTAAGGAATGGTTTCATAGATAGAGATGCAAAAAAACGTGCTTTTTTGCTATCGTATTTTTTTCACCAAAATAAACGTGTTTTTTTGGTTTTTTTGGGGTTTTTTTTGAAGTTTTTTTGGTTTTTACAGATCCTTTTAGTGTTTTTTTTTACTTACTTTTAACTTTTTTTAAATGTTTCCAACTGATCTAATATGTTTTTATTTAGTTTTGATGAGTATTTTAGATTCTATATTAGATTATATTAAAATTAATTTATTAAAGAATAAACAGAGTTCACAAAAGAGTTAAATTAATGATTTTTTTATTGCTAAAATGGTTAACAAACTATTTGTTATTTTCAAAATTTGAATTCAAAAATTGATAAGAAACAATTCTATTTTAAGTATTTTTAATCTAAAACAACATTCTTGGTCAAGTGACTCAAATTCTTGTTCAGGTGACTCTTCATCCGAAACATTTATTGATTCGTGAGATTTATCTGAAATATTTATTAGCTATTTAGGCAGAATTGGTTATTGTGTTGCACAGATATCCATTGCTTCAAGTTTGAAATTTTGCAATACAAAATTTCAAACTTGAAGCTCTTTCATTTGTTAATCTGTTTCTTTTGGCACTGTGAATATTTGCATAACTGCTAAAACTTCTTTCGCAAGCAGCACTTGTAGCAGGAAGCTGAAGAAATGAGATTGGGACATGACTGTGTCATCATTTAAAAATTTGATTTTGACTTCAACTGGACATTTTCTACATTTCTTAATATGCAAGGCCATTCGTATTTTACTTTTCTTTTTTTATTATTTATTTTTTATTATTATTATGTATTTCGCCGATAAGAAAAGCTTACAAGTTTATGCAATACAAATATATAAATACATGGCTGGGGCAAGAAGAAGACAAGTTCTGTCTTTTGACTAAGCCCCTTTAAATAAAAATGTCAATAATAAAAATACAAAACAAAGTAACTCGTTAAATAAACGTTAAACAAAACGTTGCGTTAAAACAAAATAACGATAAATAAAAACTAAAAAACATTTACGCTATATTACAGTGTAATATATCCAAAAGTATACGAAGATTTTTTAATTAATTATTTTAATTAAATTATTTTTTTCCTAACTGGTTTTAGATTTATCAACCTTTTGAATTTAAATCATAAAATAACAGATAATACACGAACAACAAACAAACAAAAAAAAAAAAAAAAAAAAAAACATTTTTTAAAACATTTTTAGTATCATAATGTGTCTTTTATATATGTAAAGTTTATTATATCAGATAAAAAACAACGTCATAATGTACAAATTGAACTGTATATAGAATATATATTTAAACCATATTTATAAAGAAATAGACAAACGTGATTACTCCTAATCAAAGGCTTCAGAAAAATTTTAATTCGTTGTCATTTATTAAAAGCTTTTACTTAAGTTTGTTTTTAAATTGTTTAATAGAAGAAATAGTTTTTAACTCATTATTTAATAGCATGTTCCATAGTTTAGGACCTCTGTTAGCAATTGAGAACTTAGTAACAGAGTAATAGGTTTTAGGTTGAACATAATTGTTTTTTGAAAATTGTGTTGGGTATAGATGATATATTTTTTCCAAAAAAGAGTTAAATAAAATACATGCTATTTTTTTATTAACTTTGAACATAAAAATAAGAATTTGATAAAGATTTAGTTAAAATACGTTGAGAATATTAAATTTAATGAATAGAGGTTTAGTGTGTGAGAAACGATCTACATTTCCGATAATTCTTAAAGCATGCTTTTGTTTAATTAATAGTTTATTTATTTTAGTTACGTTAGTGCTACACCAGGCAACGTTTGCATAACTTAGGTAGCCATGAATAAATGAAAAATAAATGTATTTTAAACAGGTTTGATTTAATAACTGCTTAGCTTTGTAAAGTAGACCAATATTTTTTGAAATTTTATTTTGAATTATATTTATGTGCTCCTTCCAACTCACATTTTCATCAATAACAACACCAAGAAATAACAATGAACGCTCTCTTATTATACAAGAGTTATTTACAACTAAAATTGGAAGATTTAATGGGATGAGTCTTTTTTCATGAAGACAATGGAAGAAAGTATATTTTGTTTTTTTTATGTTTATGGATAATTTATTTGCTATAAACCATTCACTTAGTTTTGCAAGCTCTTTGTTTACTGTTTCAAATAAAGAATTAATATCCTTATCAGAATAAAATAAGTTGGTGTCGTCTGCAAATAGGATTGAATTTAAGATACTTGAAAATTAATTTAAGTCATTTATATAAAAGGGGCCCTAAAATTGATCCTTGTGGGACGCCGCAGGAAATTGTCGCTAAATCCGTTTTACTATCATTAAACGAGATGTACTGTTTCCTGTTTGCTAGATAACTTTAAACCATGCTAAGTTAAAACTTATGATACCATAATTTTTAAGTTTGTGCAGGAGAATTTTTAAGTTTGTGCAGGAGTTTTCGAAATAACATCTTTGCAAAAAGAACATTGAACTCTTTTTGCTTTGATCACCTGGCTTACTGGCTTAAATAAAATGCTCACAGATGTTTTCTTTCTACCCCCAGTGAGGCCACAGACTACTCTATTATTACTACTCATTAGTATATTCTAATCAAACAACTAAATGATGTGACTACTTTGATTAGAAAACTGTCCAATTAATGCTTACAATACCTTATAATGGCTATAAAATAATTTCATAATTCAGTAATAATATTAAAAAACTACTGCTAATAATTGTATCACTGAAAATTTACTTTGCTAAAAATTATGATAAACTGGTACATTAAGTATTTTCAAAACAACAATATATCATCATTAATAATCTTATGTTTCAAAACTATTAACATAAAGGTATAAAATAAAAAAATAAAAATACTACAACACACTTATGCAATATTATTTATAACATGATTGAAAATACTATTTCTGCTTTCTGAAATTAAATGTTGACAAATTTAATTTATTTGCAATTGCAGAAATAAAACTAAAAAACAAAAAGCATAAAATAAAATAGCAAAATTAAAAAAAAAATTAAAACTATGCAAAACTTATACAATACATATAAATTCTGCATTGCAGTGTTACTTCATTTATAAATTAAAAACTTCATTTATAAATTATAAAGTTCTCATTCATTCTACAAATTACAATAATTAGTTTTCATTCATTCTTTTGAAAAATTTGTTTTTAACGTTAAGGAAAAATAGTTTTGAACTCAAAAAACATATCTACATAAAAAAACAAACAAAAAAAAGACCCTTTACTTATGATGTCTTTGTATTTTATAAAAAAAATGTTTCTTTAAATAATTTTTTTAATTTTATTTTAGCTTAATATAAGTAAGTTATTGAAGAAAAATTATTAAAGTTATTTGATAAATATTTGAAGAACTTGTAAAACAAGACAGATAAATGGTATGTTAAATAGGAGAATGACAAAGTCTTTTAATAAATATCTCCTAAAAACACACTCTTGAGGTGATATTTATTTAAATGTTAAAGTTCAAGGTGTTAAAGTAGTTAGTTAAAAAAATACACACAAAAAAAAAAAAAAAGGGGGGGGGGGGAATCTGCTACTTGAAGAACTTTAGGTAATTCTAATAAAATCATGTGTTAAATAAATGAATGAAAACTCTCCTTTAATAAATAACACCTAAAAACAAATTTTTAAAATTATTTCAGTGTTTAAAATAAGAAAAAAAGTAATTTAAAAAAAACAACCAAAAAACGAAACAGTTTGTTTTTTTGGCAAAAAAAACGGTTTTTTTTTGCAAAAAAACAAGAACCAAAAAAACGACTCACATCTCTATTCATAGATAAGAAGCAATAAAGTAAAGTATTTGAAACGTAACATCGACAAGAAGGAATCGAAAGAGAGTTGAGATTCTTATGTTTCAGGAAATTTATGATTAAGTTTTTTTACTTTCATATTTATCTGTAAAAAAACAAACTTCGAGAGTTGTTTCTATACAGGTAAATCTGCGATACTACTACTAACTCTGTATTCATTTCTAAATTAAAGTTTGATATTTGAAATTTGGCTTTTCATCGAGAATATACTACAAAAATAAAACAGCTGCCTTTTAAAAAAATGATAAAGGTTTAAATTTTTTATTATAATTTTATTTATTCTTTGATAATCTATTAGTTTTGTAAATTTGAGGTTAATTTTTTGTATTTAAAACCTAAAATAAAATAAAATTAATGAAAAGAACAAAATGAATAAAATGAAATAAATTAATAAAATGAGTTTTTATAGGAAAAAGATTTTAATTCTGTGATGACGTTGAGTCTTTAAGAGGTTGAGTTGAATTGTCACTTATGCTGCTATTTTTAAAGCAATAAAACTCGATTCTATTTATATATTGCTTTGGAATGCTTGTTTGACAAAGCCAAACCTTGCATTTTGAATATTCGCTGTTACTTGCTGAAGCTTCGCTCAAAACATTACGGCACTTTTTACACTTGACTTGGTTTGCTGCTGCTGTTGTTGTTAGAGTTATTGATTGATTTAGCTGCTGCTCATCATTAAAATAAAGTTAACGTTGAAAAAAACGGTTGGGATTTAAAAATAGATTCTTGACCGATTCTTGATAAAAAAATAAACTACATGACCGAAAATTTGACCATTCATAGAAAAAAATTAACCGTTTTGTATTAAAATTTTATATAATTTTATTCAGAAAAAGATTCTCCACAACATGAATAAAAAGTATTTGCAAAAAGTTCTCCACAACATGAATAAAATTTGCAAAAAGTTCTCCACAACATGAATAAAATTTGCAAAAAGATTCTCCACAACATGAATAAAATTTGCAAAAAGATTCTCCACAACATGAATAAAATTTGCAAAAAGATTCTCCACAACATGAATAAAAAGTATTTGCAAAAAGATTCTCCACAACATGAATAAAATTTGCAAAAAGGTCTCCACAACATGAATAAAATTTGCAAAAAGTTCAATAAATAAGCAGAAGCAAAAGAATGAACATTGGGGAGAGTGGGGAGAAAGAATGAACATTGGGGAGAGTGGGGAGAAATAAGCCATGTAAATTTTTTTTTAAGGGTAATATCTTTTTTATTTGATGTATAAACTGAACCAAACAAGTTTTTACGAATAAACCTTCTTTTTAGGCACTAATTCAATCCCTTTAGGTTTCCATGCAATTATAACAAAGTATATAAATTTTTGCTTTTAGAGAAACTGTGCCATTGGGGTAAAATGGGACAAGTGTGAGTAGAAGTGGGACAAATAAATTTAAAACAACATTTTAACACAAATTAATAAATAGAAACTGATAAAATCGCCTAATCGACATAAAAATGTTCAAGAACTTTCACCAATTGAAATAATCAAATAGCGACGGGAAGATATTTCTTTTTTCTGTCCCACTTCACCCCAATGTAAACACTTTTTAAAGGTACATTTCAAAATTAGGGCTTCTAGCGAACGCAGGGAATTAGCAATTTCTGTTAAATAGAGGGGAAGAAATTTAATTGTTTACATTATTTAGGCACCACTCCTAATTAGAAATTTCGGGCTTCCCAATTCTCCCATACTATTTCATTTAACCCGCTTTTACTCTATATTTTATACAGCCGTTTAAAACAGTATTTTTTTAATTTATATAAAACACAATTTTCATTGAAGCTTTGATATGCTATAACATTAGCGACAAATATTAAAAAATATGTAGGCGATATGAACGCTTTAAAGCGATATAAATTTTTTAGATGTCCTAAATATAGTAATAGAAAACAAAACAAACGCTACTGCATTCAATTTAATGCATTTGTGCTTACTTTAAAATCGCTAAGTAGCTTACGTTTAATTTTGCGTTATGATTATTTTATCTTTTTAAGACCAGATAAGTGTTTCTGTAAGGTTCAGTTTAGGCGTTTAAATTTTCATTATTCCTTTTACATAATGGTATTCATTTTACGTACTGGTATAAATGCAAAAATATTTATAAAATGGTTAGTTATATATTATTAAGTTTGTGAATACAATACCTGTGACTTAAATAAACAATATATTGTAATTGACGTTGCTTTCATTGCTGGTATTGTTATTATCCTTTATTAATTCGATGGTTTGAAGCACAAAAGACACATGGCCATACTTGACTGTCTCAAGAAAATAGGTTTTCAAAGCTAGAGATCCTCAATTAACTAATTATAAAATATTTCAGAAAATCAGTAAAATTGTAATTTTTGTTTGTTCTATTTTTTTTATCCACACACAATAATAGTGTCTTGTTACGCAAAATTATTCCGTCTCGTACTCAAAAACGTGTTTACAATCACATCTAGCAGATGTTATTAAAAGATGTTTTTATATTATTATAAATATTATAAAGACGTCTTTTAGCCTAATGAAATAGAGATCTACAAATGCGCATTTTAGACTTCTTTTAAACTTTTTTGTTTACTGGGTATGACTTTGAACATATTTTCAATATAATAAACTGCAGAAAAAGGCAATGTGATTATATAACGCAGAGTTTAATTCATTTTTTTTCTTCATAAAACAATTTATACTTTTTATCCAATTTTCAAGTATACATATGTAAAATTTCGTAAATACACGTAGTTAAATTTCGTGTTCACATGCATCCAAATTTCGTAAACATATGTAGTACATCAAATAAATAAAACTAAAAAAAATCTTTACTTCAACTAAAGTCACCAAGTTATAAATTAAAAGCTTAAAAACTTTCTAAATATATTTAAGATCATTTTAAATACTGATTATTCTAAATACTTGGTATAATTAAGATATTTTACAATGAAAGTTATAAAAATTTTAAAAAATGTTAAAGTTACTTCAAATGTAAAGTTACTTCAAAATTTTAAAAAAATCAAACAAAGTTTTGTTATATAGATAAAATTTTACATGCACAATATTAAAATTTATTAAAAGTTATTTTACTTAACAGAACAAGACGCAAACACTAAGATGACAGATAGCAGTCTGAAAAATGATTTCTTAATAAAATTTGTTAAAATGAGTTAACAAAAAATAATATATGTTAACATCACATATAATGTATAGAAATTCACATAAAATATAGTTAAAAGTCTAATAATTAGACGTTCCTAAGTTAAAATTCAAAAAATGCAAATAAATTGTTTAATACTTATAATAGCAAACAATTTATATAAAAACCTTTCAAATCTCCAAAAATATCGAACAATTGTGATATAAATTGACTTTATTGCGTAATAAAAAAACTTTCAACAATGATGTATAAGCAGAACCAGTGAAAAAATTATTTTTAGTCGGCAACAACTTCTTTCAGAGGAGTGTCGCTACAAACAAAACATGAGTTAAATTTAAAAGATAGATGCAAATGAACTTTTACAAAAAAATTCCGTGAGTTTCATAAAAGTTCGCGTGTTAATAAATTATTCCTTATTTAGTTTTATAACACTTTTTTAAAAAAATACCTTTTAAAAATAAATATAAAATAATTTATGCCCATAAATTGTTTATTAATTTTCAAAAAGTTTTCTTGAATTAATCAATTCGTAACAGATTCGAGATTTGATTCGAATTTTTTAATTTCTCTAATCTATACAAATTAATAGTGGATTGCAAGAAGCGAACTTAAATTTTGAAGTCATACTTCAAATCTGAAATTTGTTTTGAGCAAATGCAAAGAGCGAACTATATTTAAAAACCGGCTTTTAAATTTTTTAGATTTTACGAACTTTGAAGATTTCCTGGATATATTGGAACATTAGATGAATCAAGTGTATAACATAATGACAAGGATAAAACATGTATATAAGAAGTTCTGAGGAATGCAGAATTAGAAACAGTATCGAAACAGAAAAGGATATTTTTCTTTATACTACCAGGTAATTAAAGGTCCTTTAAAAGAAACTTTGTCTGCTTTTATTCAATGGGCTAGATAAATTCAAGGATCACGAGTTTTTACTCAGCCATTAAGCAGGTTTTAGAAGCTTATCAGCATGTCCATGTTATAGGGGACAACGTCCCATATTATCAGCACAAGTTAAACAGTGGAATGTTGTTTTGGAATTTAAAGAAAAAATTTATTTGTACTATCCCTTTACAAATAAAACCAAAAAATTTTATAGACATTATTGATTTTGCTTTGCTTCACAACTTTTTTTTTGCCTTTCTACAAAATGATCATTACCCGATGAAATGATCGTATACCCGATGACATGCAAAATTATAACGAGAAAAATGGTTTCAAAGCATATACGAGGGGTTTTGTAGGAGAAATGAAAAGTAATTTAAATTAAAACAGTGACTCGATTCTTTTTATAAATATTTAACTTATTAAAGAATAAAAGCATAAATAAATGAAAAGTATTAACAAAGAAAACCTTTTTTATTGATAAAATAAATAAAGAACTCTGAAAAAAAAAAGAATGATCTTGTAAATTAAAAATAACATTCAAACCATAGAAATACTTTAATAAAATAATCCTTAAAATTGTGTTTATTAAAATCGGTGCCTTCTTTTGCTCTCTTTTACTAAAACTCAAAAAATAGGTTTATTAAGCCGAAATTATTTGTTTATATTATAAACCTAAAAAATGCAAAGAACTTTTTCTCTAATTCGCATATTGAACAAAAATGGCCATACTCTTCCTGTCACTTCAATGATACAACTCAGCTCAAACTGAAGAGCAATTTTTTGCAAAGCATACTGATTTTGTTCTCTACCTCTATATATATTGTACTTGTGCTAGTAGTGAAAACTGTTGTCATAATTTTATATTAATTTTCTGCAAACTCCCAACTTAATTAGTGTTTGCTTGTTGGAGTTCAATTTTTTTATTTAATAAAAATTTCAACAAGAAAAATGAATAATAACAACCTTGTGTTTGACATATATGCCTTGCCGATAACCGCATAGCATATATGTCATTTGAAAGTTAAGCAGCTGTTACATCGTAGTAGAGCTTTGGACTAAATAAAAAGTAACACAAGCATGTTCAGTTGAACCCAGTGTTTTTTATTACATTACCAAGTTTTGATAAAAATAAAAATTGTTATTTTTGTAACACATTTATTTTTGTAAGTTAATATTATAAAACTTAAAAATATATAGTTAATTTGCTTTATTTAAAAGGTTTACCTGTGATAAATACTCTGCTGCTATTGGTTGCAAAGTGTTTTTTTAAAATTCCGCCTTTAATTCAACACCTTTTAAGTTTTTCAAGTTTTGAATTTGACTCTAACTTGAAAAAGCGTGATCTTGAAATTTTCAATTTTTGTTTACGCATTTGCTTTTTTTTTTAAGTTTAACTTGACAAAGTCAGACTTCAAAGTTCAAGTCTAATAAACTTGACTCAAGTTCGCTTCTTGTATTCCACTCTAAATGTTTGGACAACTTTTCATGAACTTTTATTTTTACATTAAAAAACCATACATTTTTGATGTAAAATTTAAATATAATTATAACTTATAATTTGTAACAATATTTGTTTTTATATAATTGAATTTTTCAAATTTAATTAATTTTTCTATTTAAAGTATATAACTTAGATTACATAATAAATATTATGCAATACTTTGCACCAACTTTTATTATTTAAAAGATAAAAATGTCAAAACCTTTTATTATTTAACCGCGGAGAAAGTTTTTTTTAGACCAGAAAGAGGATAGAATGTATATTGTAAACAAAGAACTTGAAAGATTTGTTAAGAACAGAGATGATTAATGGCAGAGAATGAAGAATGATATAGCATTGAAAAAGAGGCATGAGATGAGAGAACTGTTTCTTGAGATGAGAGGCAAATTGAGATAAGAGTTTCTTTATGAACTTTCCTTTAAACATGATGTTTGTACTTTTACATCGAAGTTTCTGGAGATAAAACTTTTGTCAATGAATTACTCCATAAAGTCTCCATAACTTCTTCATAACTTCTCCATAACTTCTTCAGTAAAAGAGTAATATGAGTAAATATAAGAATTTAAATCTAAAGTTGTATTAATTAAATTAAACTCAACTGCATTCAAATAAATTAGAACTAACATAATTATATTTATATATATATATATATATATATATATATATATATATATATATATATATATATATATATATATATATATATATATATATATATACAGGCCTCGGGATTAGGGTCAGTATTCCGCAATGACGACCTACATGCCAACCTAAAAGTGTTTGAGGTTGGCGAAAAATATCTATATCTATATGGCGAAAAATATCTATATCTATATCTATATATATATATATACTATTTGGATAAAAGTATCATTCCTGAGAATTAGATTAGTATTTTTATTAGTAGTAGATTGTAGTATCTATTCAGTATTATTAGTAGTAGATTGTAGTATCTACTCAGATTCTGCAGTATCTACTCGGTATAGGATTGAGATCCAACCCCATACCACAATCTTACAGCAAGTTCTAGTATAGCAGGCTTTGATCTTGAGGAAGTGTCTTTTCAATAAATAAATCTTTTGGATGATCTCCATAAACTTTATTCATCATATAAGACTCAAAAAGTAAAAAATATTGAGGATTAAATGAAACTAAATAATGATTTTGATAAAAAAGTAGTAGTGTCTGCTAAATAAACCAATCTAATAAAAAATTATTTTTTTACTAGAAGATTAGATAAGATGCTTTTCCAGCACCTTAATTGCAGACAGATCAAAGAGATGAAGGAGAACCTAAATTTTACTGTTAGTATTAAAAGTCTGTACTTTATTTTTTCTTTAAGTTTTTTTTGGTACACGCTAACTTATATATATAAATATATATTTATGTGGTAGCCTGATAGCACCAGACAACCAATTATAAAAAACATAATTGTGATAACTGTAAAGAAAATAGTTTTTAAGTTTTTTAGACAAAAATAAATCAAATGTTTGAATTAATAACTGTATTTTAAAAACATGGTTTAATTTGCATTCTAAAAATCTTTTTCAGTGAAATAAAAACTTTTATTTCACTGAAATTTAGACTTTAAACAAACAAAAAATTTAAAGTATAATTGATGTAATATTTTTTAATTTATTGAGAGAATAAAATTAGTAAAAATAAATAAAAATAGTTTAAATCAATAAAAATAGTTTAAATAGTATATATAAAGTATATATAAAAACTAGATCATCTTTTTAATTAAATAGTTTTTAATTTTATTAAATATTTTAATTTTATTAAATAGTATATATAAAAACTAGATCATCTCAAAAAAGTTTTATCAAACAAAATTTATGTTTAAATCAATTTAACACCAGAACTACTGCAAATTTCACATACCTAGAACTCTGATAAGGTCATTTTGACCCAATATATAAAACTTGAGTTAGGAAGGTTTTATTTATCATAAAGTATCGTTAGGTAATAGTAACTTCGTTTTTTTATTTTAGACATTATGTCACACAATATCTTTGAAGAATTAGCCAAGCTAACAAGCATCATCATTAGCTGATTTATCTGAAAACAAATCAGATAAATCAGCTTATGATGATGTAAGTGAGATTAATGAGAATTTGGTAGAGTCTGAAGATGAGAGTAGCAAATCAGATTTAGAGCCAAAAGAATCAACAGATATAGATTTGAGTGATCCTTTAAAAGCTAAAAATGGAATCCAATGGCGTATTGAAAATTGTAATCATGTACGCGGAAGACAACAAGCACACAATATTTTATTGCAACCTCTGGGCCATCTGCTACAGCTAAAAGAACAATTTTATCAAAGGAAAAAGCAAAGTCATCATTTTCACTTCTAATTGATGAGACAACTTTGCTAAAGGTTTCCAGCTCTGCAAAAGGCAGTGTCCAAAAAATTGGACAATGTAACTATAAGATTTAGCAGGGGTTGATAGCCGGGGCTAGAAGAAAATTTATAATACTTTATATATTATAATTTTATGCTTACATTTACTATTCATTAAATATTTTATATATTTTTATATATTTTAAATATTTTATACATTTTTAAACTCTAATTTACTTCCAACAAGATTACAAGCAACCACTATTAAGTAATGAGTTGCTTTAAAATAGAGAATAAGTAAAAATATTAGGAAATGGTTAACTAAAGACTTGAATAGTTGTAGGTTGTATATAAAAGAAAAATAAAGTTTTTTTGATGTGCAAGGAAAAAAACTGGATTAATAAAAGTTTTTATAGCATGAAGGGACAAATACAGTAAAAGGATGGAACTTGTTGAATAAGAAACAAGTAAGAATGAGTTTTGGTTTATTGTAATAGAGATGATAGCTTGTTTGAGCATTGACCATTATTGTATTTGTAGAAAAAAGAAAGAAATGCAACCTTACAACTATAGGAGAGTGGCTCAAGCTTGGCAGATAAAGCAGGTCTAATTTATTATTATTTTTTTATGTTAATTAACCTCCCAAGGCTGAAAACGCCACTACAGACGAGGAGGCTACTTAATTGTGGTTATAACCCTCTCTCAACTATGTAACTCCAATTCACGAACCTTGACAACCAAGGCTGCTGTGCAGAGAAACAAGATGAGCGCAGTACTACCAGAGACGTGGTGAGGATCAAACCCGCTACCTCTCGTTTATGATGTGAGCGCTCTACCACTACACCACGACTGCATTACATTTACAATGTGCTTTTAGACTTTGTCTGAGATTAAGAGGGTTGTTATTCATCAATATAGGCATACCATCATTATTTCAATATTTTTTGCAGTAAATAAATGAGTTTTGTTGTCTAACAAAAATTGCAGATTTTAAGTCCAGAATTTAAATCCATTAGCCACAGCAAGCCTTAGGCTGTTACAGAAGAGAGATCAGATTAAAAATAAGCTGCTTGTTCTAAGCAATCAAAAAGTGAAGATTTTTGTCAAGACAAGAGTATAAAGTTGAGTTGTCAACAAATAGAGCCACTTTAGATGTTAAACTTTTATGAAGATTGATACTGTAGATAAGAAACAATATAGGAGCAAAGATTAAAGGGTACCCCAAAATACCTTGTGGTACCCTTAAAGTTACTTGAAATAAAGAAGAGTGTAGGCCTTCAAGAATAACTATATTACTGCAGTTAGTAAGAAATAATTTAATGATCTCAAAACCTTTATATAAAGAAACTAATAACAGAGTGAAGACTAATCGCAGGATAGTTGGATAGGTCAATCTTATTTTTTTTAGAGTTTTGAACAATTGGAACCACTTGTTTAGCACTTTTTAAAAATTAAATATTATATAATTAATAAGATTAAATGTTAGACTTTCTTTAGTTAATGACATTGTTGAAGATTAACCAAAAGTCTCTAGAACCTAACATCTGATATATAATACAAGATTTAGTAAACTTTTTTATTTTTTTTTAGTTAATGACATTGTTGAAGACTAACCAAAAGTCTCTTGAACCTAACATCTGATATAAGATACAAGATTTAATAAACTGAGAATAACAAAGCTTAACATCAGACGGGACCTTTTTACATTGGCTTTTTGAAATAATAAAAGGACATTTGTGCTTAAGAGATTAATTAATGAGAAGAGATTAATGTTTAATAAAGCAACTGCTTAAGATAGTCAAAAATATGGAATAGAATAAGGTTTGACTTAAAATTGAAGATTAGGAATAAAAGCTTCTAAACTTTTAGCCTAGAAGGAATAAAAGCTTCTGAGATGCGCTTTATGCATACATATTATGGACATAAACATATATGTTTGCTATTTATTTAGATGCTGGCATACAATATCTTTTCATATTTATATAAACTTAAATATTTATATGGTGTAGTATTTGCTGAAAGAGAAGATGATGATGATTATGATGATCATGTTGATCATAATAATGTTTATATATGCACCTATATACAAAATATAACATGAATTTTAAATAAAAAAAGTATACTTTAGGATGTATAAATATTTATGCAGCCCTGGTCACAAACCCGGCCCCAGTCAAATATGAACCTTGGTCGTTTACTAATGGGGAAACAACTTATTTCAGCATGCTATACCTAGAGACAGATTCAAGGCGATCATGAAGTACTTAAGATTTGATGATTATCAATCAAGGAGCACCAGACTTTTGCAAGATAAATTTGCACTTTTTTCTGAGATCTAGATCTTATTCACAGCCAATTGTCAGTGGTACTATACTCCAGCTGAAAATACTACAGTGGATGAGCAGCTCTTCCCAACTAAATCAAGGTGTAGATTCACACAGTATATTCCCAATAAAGCAGACAAATTTGGCATTAAATTTTGGATCTTAGCAGATTTGGACACAAAATACTTCCTCCATGGAATGCCATATCTTGGTAAATGCACAAGACTTATACTTTATTTTATGCAGAAGGGGTAATGTGTGATTAGTGTCTGTTTATATTTATAGGTAAAGATGATGCAAGGACTGGTGAAACACTCGCCAAACATGTAGTTCTTACAATGGCAGAACCATATTTAAATAAAGGATACAATATTACTGCAGACAACTTTTTCACACAACTTCCCCTTATTTTGACTCTGAAAAAGAAGAGAACCACACTTGTTGGAACAGTTAGAAGTAACCAACATGAAATTCCATATATAGCCTTTAATGTAAAGGGAAAACCCATGTATCACTCTAACTTCTTCCATGAAGATAATGGGGTACTTTTGACCTTCATATAAAGTAAAGACAACCAAAAATGTTCTTCTTATGTCATCAAGACATGAATATGGGACTTTTGAAGAAAGGATTAGGAAGAGTAAACCCAACACTGTAGTTTTCTGCAATGAAACCAAGTGTGGATTCACTTGACCAGATGTGCAAAGCCTATTTTGTCAAATCTGGAATCTGACAGTGGCCCCTAGCATGCTTCTTCAATATGTTGGACTTGGCCGGAATAAATGCATTTATTCTTTACGAAGTAGTAACAGGGCAACGCCTATCGAGAAGACAATATCTAAAGACGCTCCTTGAAAATTTAATAATACGTGCAAGACAACATCAACCATTACTTTCTACCTTCTAGCCAAAAATTAACATTGATAAAAAATTAACATTGATCAATTTAAGCAGCCAATCAAAATAATTAAAAATGATCAATTTAAGTAGTCAATTAAAAATGATCTATTTAAGCAGTCAATCAAAATAATAATCCTGATATTAAAGATTCAACTCAAAGAAAAATTAAATGCAAAACCAAATTAAAATATTCTTTTCATATTATTTTCAATATTAAAATATTCTGATTTCATTGTTGTAGACTTTTGCAATAACATTACATTTTTACTCAGCAGAGGCATTTGATTATTCTAATCACCTGGGTCTTTACCCTCTACTTGCCCAAACTACTTTAATCTTCCCTGTTACACACACACACACACACACACACACACACACACACACACACACACACACACACACACACACACACACACACACACACACACACACACACACACAACATATATGTTGCTAAGTCGACTGACAAATAAGTAGTATATAAGGAGTGCTGCCACATTGACTCAGGGTTTTTGGCTAGGGCAGGCAATCTTTTTATTAAAAACATTAAAATCCTTAATAAAATAATTAAAGTAAAAATGGCAAAAAAACAAAAATTTTAATTAAATCCTAAATATGAATCTTTTATTAAAATAGTAAACAAAACAATTAAAATAAAAGCGGAAACACAAATTTCATTAAATTTCATTAAATTTCATTTCAACAAATTTCATTAATTCTAAATAAAATAATTATAATAAAATTATCAAATTTAATGTTTCATTTGAATTCCTGTGGTATGCTTGTTACCATTAGGTTACTCTAATGGTAAAATGATGCATATAAAATTTGTATACAACCTTTAATTTTATTTCAATAAAACAAATTACTTTAATCCAAACAAATTTAATTTTTTGTCAATATATGATACACCAAACATAGTATGCATTAACATAGATATATAGTATAGTAAACATAATATATATAGATATAGATGCATATAGATATGGTTATTGTCTTCTAAAAATATCATCTTTTTTAAAATCAACATTCAATGAAAATTGTTAATGTTTAGATTTGAATTTTTATATTTTACTTGTCAATACAACTTCACTATAAAATAGCTGTTTATCTTTAAATTTTCAGGACTCTCGATTTGCGAGTCTGGATATGGAATAGGCATGTCTAGCCTTAGTGTTTTTACAACATTATAACGCCAGACTTGCCTATGTCATATCTAGTATTAATGAATTTAATATTAAACTTTATATATTTCATAAAAATTTTTATGGATACACAAATTTTTGATTACAAAAATTGCAATATAATATTTTGCCTACTTAACAGATTTTTTTTATAACACATGTTTTGAGGTTATTTTTAGTTGGTAACCCTACCTTGGGGTAGGGCATTAACCAAAAATACCCTTAAAACATGTGTTATAAAAAACATGTTCACTAAACAAAAATATTAAACTTATTAAACTTCAAAAAAAGTAAAAAAGTCAATAATTAAAAGTGAGTACACAGTATGACAATAATTAAAAGTGAGTATACAGTATGACAATAATTAAAAGTGAGTACACAGTATGACAATAATTAAAAGTGAGTACACAGTATGACAATAATTAAAAGTGAGTACACAGTATAGCAACAATTAAAAGTGAGTACACAGTATGACAATAATTAAAAAAAGTGAGTACACAGCATGACAATAATTAAAAAAAGTGAGCACACAGTATGACAATAATTAAAAGTGAGTACACAATATGGCAATAATTAAAAGTGAGTATACAGTATGACAATAATTAAAAGTGAGTACACAGTATGAAAATAATTAAAAAAAGTGAGTACACAGTATGACAATAATTAAAAGCGAGTACACAATATGACAATAATTAAAAAAAGTGAGTACACAGTATGACAATAATTAAAAGTGAGTACACACAGCATGACAATAACTAAAAAAAGTGAGTACACAGTATGACAATAATTAAAAAAAGTGAGTACACAGTATGAAAATAATTAGAAAAAGTGAGTACACAGTATGACAATAATTAAAAGTGAGTACGCAGTGAGTATGACAGTAATTAAAAAAAGAAAATTATAATACATAATATATACAAATCAATTTAAAAATTCAGATAAAAATCAATGTCAAATATTTTTAACTCTAATTAAATAAAAATAAAACAATGAAAGATCAAGCAGTTTACAGCAAGTTGCAGGTGCAATTGGATAGAGAATTTTCACTTGTTAGCAAAAGTAGTGCACAACCTTTTGAAATCATATTTTCAATATCTGTACTGATTATTTTTTAGTTAAGTAAATGACAACCATGTGTTGCACCTAAAGACTATGTCCTTAACTATGCATGAAAAGTTTTAAGTATGAGATATCATTGTTGCTGTTGATTTATAAAAAAATATTCATCTAAAAATATACCTTTTCTTTTCTTCTAAATAATCAGGCATTTCAATAGTGTAGGTATCATCCAGTAACAAACAAAGTAAACCACTGGTTAATGCCAAAAATCCATTTACTGTAAATGGTAAATGTTGAGAAATGTTGCTGAGAACTCTATTTTGTGGGGCAACTATACCACCAAGGCGACCAAAAAAAGAAGCAAAACCATAAGCAGTTGTTCTATAAGCAAATATTTAATATTTAATGTCTAATTTAAAATAATAATAATAACACACACACATACACACTTGTGTATTATAATAATAAAGGCTAATATAAAATATAAAATATAAAATTAACTATTTGCAAAAATTAATTAGCTGCATTAAAATTTTTTAATTATAAAATATAAAAAATTAAATTAAAATAGTAATTAATTTTAAAAATGCAATTTAGCAAATTAATAAATTTAAATATAAATTTCAAATAAAGTTCAGTTTTCATTAACAATATCATATCAATTAATAACTTAGTATCAAGTATTAGTCAGCCTTTAACTTAGTATTAAGGCTGATGGTCTATAGGTCAGCCTTTAAGTGATCTTGCTGGTTTTAATATCAAGATTAGAATTTTTTAAGGCTAATAGTCAATTTTAAGTGACTTTGCTGGTTTTTAAGTCAAAACTAAAATATATAGTTATTAACATTATAGTAATTATTTTTATAATTGTAAATATAAAAATTGTAAAAGGTTTTGTGTAATTAATTTTGTGTAATAAATTAATGTAATTTGTGTATTTGTATAAAATTTTTTAAAACCGGCTTTTAAAAAATGAAAAACAATTAAAATACATACATAATTGGTCAAACAAAATTAACTAAAGTCTACGTTATGTCTACTTATAGACATAATGTAGACATAAAATAATTTTTTTAATCGTATAAAATCATGTTATGTTTACTATAGTAGACATAACATAATTTTATTAATGCTATATAACTAAAGTTATATACCATTAATAAAAAATTGCCACTGATTGTTTCTTGAACCGCAATGCAATGAAATTCATTTAAAAATTCATCTGTGAAATTAAAAAGGAATTATGTAAGAAAACGACTTCAAGCTTTTAAAAGCCATTTTCTTTAAAACATAATTTCAATGCGTTGTTACAACTATTGTCAAAAAACATTAATACATCATCAATGTTGTATGACAGAATTAAAAAATTTAACCACTCCTTTTTTAATGAAAATAAATTATTTATGATATTTATATGTTATATATTATTTTTGTTGTGTACCTAACAACAGTTGGAAAGGTTTCAGCTGTAAATACAATAGTGGATGTCCATGCAGCAGTAAGAAAAAGTCGAGAAATCAATGCTAGAACACTCATGATCGCTTTAAAACGAGTAGTTTTCGCAAAGTATGCAGCAGTAATGCCAAATGAAAACCCTGAGGTTAAGATCATCAGAATTATAGTACTTTTTTTCCGACCAAAACTAAAAAAAAAAAAAATTTAATTTGAGATTTAGCTTAAATTTTGATTTTGAATAAAAAACTTGCAACAGATAACACAATCATAGTCATCATAAGTCATTTTTTTATACAATTATAGTTGTTATGGTTGAAAAAGAAAATTTTTATACAATTATAGTTGTTATGGTTGTAAAAGAAAATTTAACAAGAATTAAACATATTTGTGTGTTACACAAATTTAACAAAAAGCAATCAAAAATTTCAGTGTAATTAACTTCCTGATGTTTTAAAAAAGAAGCAAGTAAAGCATAAAAAAAAAGACTTTTAATCGTTTTTTTTTTAAATCGCTTTTTGAAGAATAAAAACAAAAAAAATAAAAGCTTTTTTTAAAACTTTATAAAAAATATTATTTTTTAAAACTGTTTATTTTACCAAAAAGGAGACAAGTAGTTAATACTATACTCATGTTTTTAAATTGTTTTAAAGAATTATGATTATTATATTTACAACAATCATGGTGCTTTAATTATGCTCAACTTTCATTTACCATTAAGATAATAACAGCAGCAACAGCAGATAATAGTAAAAGTAAAGAGAAATTGTAATGTAAAGTATTGTTAATATTGATATTATAATAGTAAATTTTTTATAACAATTTCATATTTGATGCCTATTTCTCAACATTGATTTCTCATTAGAAATAAACATAAAAAATGTTATCATATTATGTTGACTATAATCACTTTTTAGACAAGGACCAAAAAAGCATTGTAAATGTTGTTGGACCAGGTCTAGATGCTTGGATCTAGGTGCTAAGCTTGAGCCTCTGTCCCATCCTCATAATTTTTTACAAATCATGATCACTGGTCAAGCAATCATGATCACTGGTCAAGCAATCATGATCACTGTTCAAGTAACCATGATCACTGGTCAAGCAATCATGATCACTGGAACTATCATTACTTACTCCATCAATCAAAACTTTAAAACTGTTTACAATTAGATAACTTAAATGCAATTTAAAATAATTCATATTTTTTCTATAAATGTTTTTAATTGAAAGTTAAAGATTTTTTGGCATGGGAATGTTTTAACTTAAAAAATTAGCATATCGAAAATACACAAACAATTGTTTTTTACATTTTCTTTTTAATTACCTTTTTTAAAATATATTGGACAATGACAAGTCAGTTATAAAAAAAACTTCATTTTTACTTTTTTATTATTTTTATTATAAAAAAATAAAATTTCAAAAACTTATAAATATTCCAAATAAATGGAACTTCCATAAAGGTTATTATATTATTCACTATTGCCCAGCTAATAAAAAAATTATAAGGGTCATTTTATTACTTATATAAGTACAAAAACTGAAAATAACAATATTCAATAATTGAATAAAATATGTTATCAACATAAAAATTTATAAACAAAAAAATAAAAACTTTTTATGGCTACTAGTAGTTTCATGCCCAAAGGCAATCATCAGCCATGTAATACAAGAAACATTAAAATACAAAGTTACAGTGGAGTGTCTTCTGCTGCCAAAACAACAAATATATATATATATATATTTGTTATATATATATAAATATATAAATATTTGTTATATATATATATATATATATATATATATATATATATATATATATATATATATATATATATATATATATATATATATATATATATATACACACACACACACACACACATATAAAAGCTTACTGTTTATATATGTATTTTAGATCCTTTTGGGGCAGAAATTGCTTAGTAGTTATGTATGGGTTAATTTTATTAATAATTTCTCTTTTATTTAACAAGCAGATAAAAAAACAAAACCATGAAAGTTTTGAAGTAACAATGAGTAGCTACAATGGCGTCGAGATTGGTGTTCTCGTAGGAATCCAGATACTTAACGAAGTATCCAAGATAAATACAAAAATTGTCATAAGGCCGTGATGACACCTTGTTAGTAATGCAGAGTTTTAATGGCCAAGAAACAGAGTGAACTTAAAAAAACATAATTCAAAAATTTAAAAATATAGAATTTCAAATCAATATAAAAACAAACCTGAAATCAGTCAACTTCTTTGATGCCATCTTCAATTTAATTGAAAACACTAATAAAACTTTCAAAAAACCCAATAACAACCTTCATTACATCTATACATCTTCTAATCACCCACCACAAATTCTTAAACACTTACCTACTTCAATACGCAATAGCAAAACTCCTCAAACAAAGCAATATTTAATCAATCCAAAAACGAATGCGAACAAGCACTAAAAGCGCACACAAAAACAACTTAATAATATTAAACAAAATCAACTCCAAAAATTCTAAATGTAGTATCATATGGTTCTCCCATTAAAAAAAAAAATCTCCACAAATCTAACTAAAATATTTTTAAAACTACTAGACATAGACTTTCATTAAAACCAAAAATAACACAAAGACTTTAACAGAAACACTTAAAAGTAAGCTACAGCTGTGCTGAAAATATAGAAAAAATAATTAAGAATCACAATAAAAAAACTCTTTTTCCAAAAATCCAAAATAATGAACAAAATGCTATTGTGGAAATAAGGTAGAAAGCTCCATGGATGAAAGGTGTATAATTACAACTAAAAACCAGTCCCACAAAGTTTATATTGGATTAACAAATCATCATTCAATAATGTTAAATACAAAAAGTTGTTGTATAATATATAGCATTATATTAAATGGCTACGCTTGGGATTTGAAAAGCAAATATAATGACATAACTTTATAGATACCAATTTTGTGATACCTCACATAGTTGAACCATTCACACTAAATTTTAGAAACATAAAACTATTGTTTTATGTTTCTAAAATCTCAAAATAAAAATTTACACAACTAGCACTAACTAAACACTAGCAATTACTATTTTTTTAATATAATTATTTTATTATTTTATATCTAAACTAACTAATAAACAACAATGTGCACTATGGCAATCCTCTGGGTTCCCATAGCCCACCATAAAAACATCTGGTCTTTAAGTTATGTTCAGCAGAAAAAGGTGTTTTTCAACAAACATTGAAATATCACTATATAATCTTTTTCATCCTGTAGCAGCCGAATCTCAATGATACTGAGGTACTTGTTATAATTCCTGGTCATTTTCATTGTTAACAGATACAATGAGTCAGCCATGAACTTCATGCTTATACCAGGTTGTAGAAACCTAAAGTTTGACAAACCTGCTCCAAGGTAAAATGAAACTAGTTGACAAAAATATTCTCACTTTCGTCAAATATTTTTGTTTCCAGAGCTGTTTTGTAGAACTTCCTTGTTTTAGTTGCAAGATTGTAAAAGAGTGTTCTAGGAGTAAACTCAGGTCTGTTCCAATCAAATTTCTCAATTTTGCATAGCATATTCACATCCTTTTTCAATCTTAGGCCTAAGATCTTGATACTTTTTGTATACTGGTCAATTGGGTATACTTTATTTTATATTTATAGTATATCTTTATTTTTAGATACTATACTAGATAAAGATTTATATCAATTAAAAAAAATTATGAGATAATCTTGATTTTATGTAACAATGAAGATTAAAAATGACAAAAAATCATTTTTCACATACTTTTGAAGCATTTAGACTGAAATTTTTATAAAACATTTTATAAATTTTTTAAAGCATTTAGCTGAAATGTTTATAATATCTGCTTTATCATTTTTGTTCTGAACAAACAATAATCAATTGGAATACCAATGGAAAAGTACCCATGGAAACTTTGCATGTAAACTTTACTCTATTTTTAAGTTTAATAATACTTTTGACATTTGATCAATATTTTTTAAATACTTGTCTAACTTTCATAGCCAATATCTAGTGAACAAATTATTTTTTGAAAAATATTTTGTAATTTACCTTCTAGTATACTGATACTGTATGAATAGCATCAACATAAAAATTTTGAAATAGCAAAAGAAGTCAAGGCCACTATTGAACTTTTCCTAATTATTACAGAAAGTTGCTCTTAACTTTTTTTTAACTTTACAAGTATGCAAATCATTTATTCAAAGTTTAATTACAAAAGTTTTTAAAATTTGTCACTCTCTCACTTATTATTAAATTCAATAAAATTTTCATTTACAGAAGAAGAGAATTAAATGAACTTGTATAATAATAAAGAGAAGTACAATGGTTTAATAAAAAAACGATATGCTGTATGACAGTAAAACGATATGTTGTATGACAGTACAACGATATGTTGTATGACAGTACAATGATATGTTGTATGACAGTACAACGATATGTTGTATGACAGTACAACGATATGTTGTACAACATTTTTATATTATTATTTATTTATTTTATTATAAAATATTAAATAAATATAAAAATAATAATATAAAAATTAATTAAAAAATAAATATTTTTACTATCCCGGAATTGAAAAAGGAATAAAATAAAAGTTTTGAGTTTCTGAAATTTTATGAAAACATGATAATTTTATTTCTAGAAAAAAACTCGTGCAAGATTATTCCCTTATTCCATATATAGGGTCAGGTGCATCAATGTCAAAAAAAAAACCCAACTATTTATTAAAGTATAATCTTTTGATGCAAAAGTCAGTTGTTCTTTCTTTATATTTCATCAAGTTCTACAATTCATTTCAAAGTTTCTTGACATCAAATATGCAATTCTGTCTGAATTTAGTATTCCAAAATAAAACAGCTTCCTCTGGATCATTCTTTAGAAATATTTTCATTACTTTTGACTTCCTCTGGATTATTGTTTAAAAATATTCTCAATATACAACTTTAAGATTTTCTCTGGACCAGATTCCTTAGAAATAAGACATTTCATAACTTGCCTACAATCAAGTAGACTCATAATTAATGTTCAAGGATGACCTAAAAATAAGTCAATTTCATGTCACAGGTTTGTTTGGACCTGCTTTGTACGAGCAAGGAGTACTAATACTTAGTACTTGGTTTTTTTCTCCGTTTTTTGAAACTTTTCTTATTTTTTGTATGGGTAATGACCAAAAAAATTAAAAAAATAAATAACAAAAGTATTTACTTAAATTTGTATTTATAAAAATCTTTTTGGAAACCTGGAAAAACTAAAAGTTCTGAAAAAACTAAAAGTAGAAATATCCAGAATTCCAGATAAAAGATAATCCTTGATGTAATATACTGTGATTATGTTAATTAATCATAGATTTAACGTTTAGCATACATGAGAAGCCTATTTTAATTGTATTACTATTAAATATACAAAGCATGTGACTGATCAGAAAGTGCAGATCTACCATTACTAATAAATGACTACCTACTTTTGTTGCAACATTAATAAAAAGTGGGTTATATAGGATTATGGTCTGTTTGTGATTTTTAATAGGTCTGTTTCTTTTTTTTTGAACAGTAAATAAATTTGAAAATAAAACTTGATTTAATTATTACATCTTGATAAAGAGGAAATGGTTGTTTAAAAATATTTCTATTTGAAGAAGTTATATAAATTATTATATAAAATAATCTTAACTTGATAATTTAAGAAAGACTTTTAATATGAAGGTGGTAAGAGTCAGCATGTATATAACTGATTCAGTGGCAGCAAGGTTGGAAAAATTTGCAATTAAGATTTAACATTAGGTCTGTATAATTAACTATTTTAAAATTATAGCTGAAGGAGATCATTATTTTTAAATATTCTTACAAAATGCTTTTTTGTTTTTTTCATTTATTGGCCACTCAAATTAGTAAACTTAAAGATTATTAAACACTGCTAGACCATCATGAACCAAGATGGCCTAGCAGTTATCTCAATACAATCTGACTATGACTGCACTAGCTGTATGTATATATATATATATATATATATATATATATATATATATATATATACATATATATATACATATACATATATATATACATATATATATACATATATATACATATATATATACATATATATATACATATATATATATATAAATATATATATATATATACACATATATACATATATATATATATATATATATATATATATATATATATATATATATATATATATATATATATATATATATATATATATATATATATATATATATATATATATATATGTTATCACCTAGGATCATGTGTACCAAAAATTAGACTAAAAGAAGCAATTTTAGGGGTTGCCATGTTTTATAAGATGAATTAACTATTGGTAAAGTTTTGTGATTCTCTCAAATTTTGCAAATTTATTTTTTTATTTTATATATATATATATATATATATATATATATATATATATATATATATATATATATATATATATATATATATATATATAACAATATATTTTGAATAGAAATTAATATGGCAACCACTAGATCTTCTACTGTAGTGTGGCTTGTTGGTAAACCTACACATACTCTGTCAACTGCCAGACTTCCTTCAAGAGGGGATGTTCTTCGGAGGTTGCTCATCATATTGAAGAGAAACAAGAAGTGAAAATAAGTATTCGGGCAACAATTGAAGCAGTTCTTGTTATATGGGAGAGAGGAAGAATTCCAACTCAAAGAATAGAAAATGCAAAAATAAAGTTAAAAAAACTTTATGACTAATATCTGTTGCTGAAAAAACACCGACGATCAAAATTGGACAGCTGTCAAATGAAAGAAGGACTTTTCCATGCTGACCTTGAAGAACTTTTTGATATATCAACCAAAAATGCATCAGAAGTTATGAAAAACGATGAATATAAAGCATTTTTACATCAGCAGCAAGAAGATCCATTAAGTTGTAGCATGGCAGGAATTGATTGGAATTTAACAGCTAGTGAAGCACGGAAACAAGTCCGAGAAACTAAAATGGAATTGAGGCATCAAAGCAGTAAAACGGAACTGATGGAGAAAACAGAACTCATTTCTTCTTCATAAGCAGTTGACATTGTGAGTGAAAGTAGCTCAAGTTCCTCGGATGATGATGAAAATCAGACTCTTTCCACTTCCAGCACACTGAGCACAAGTGGTTCAACAAAAAAGAAGATGAAAGTTCTAACAAAAAATGTTGTATCGTCTCTTGATTGTGTTAATATTTCTGATTGCTGTGCACTCTTTATGGTGGAACAGTTGCTCAGGCTCTTGGTCACTCTCTAAAAGATTTATCATTGTCGTACAGCACAATCTGCAGAGAAAGGCGATCTGTTCGTGAAGCGCTGACTACAACTGACAAGGTTGATTCATCTCATGATGATCCACTTCTTGTGCATTGGGATGGAAAGCTCTTACCTGATATCACTGGTGGTCAAAAAAAAGTGGATAGAATTGCCATCCTTGTGACTGGTGGTGGGGTGGAAAAATTGCTGGGCGTTCCAAAGATTGATCGAGGTACAGGTGAGCAACAGGCTGATGCTTGCATGAAGGCTCTTAAAGATTGGAAATTGGAAGAACTTGTTCAGGGACTGGTTTTTGACACTACTTCATCAAAAACTGGGTTTAACATTGGTGCCTGCACAATAATAGAGCAGAATTTTTACCGTAACCTTATATGGATAGCATGCAGACACCATGTCTTTGAAGTCATGCTTTCCACCATTTTCATGACTGCATTTGGAAGCAGTGGAGGACCTGAAGTTGGAAATTTTAACCGTTTCCAAAAGCAATGGCCAGCAATCAACAGGGAGGTGTTCACTATAGGGAATGAAGAATTGTATAACTGTGATTTTTTCTCAAACTCCATGAAGAAATGGTAGTGTATTATGGTGAAGCAATTAAAGGTCAACAACCCAGGGATGATTACTTAGAACTCTTGAATTTGGGCCTTATTTTTCTTAGAGGATCAACTGCAACATCGGAGTTGAATGTAAAGTTTCAGGCACCAGGTGCAACACATAATGCACGTTGGATGACAAAAGCTATATATTGTATGAAGATATATTTGTTTCAGGATCAATTTGTTATTACTGCAAAGGATAAGAAAGGAATAACAGACATAAGTCTTTTTGTGGCATTTATATATGGACAGTTATTAAATGAAGCTCCGTTAGCTGAACGAGCACCACTCAATGATGCCAAGCTTCTTCAACGAATTCAAGAATATCCAAATCGTACAATTGCAATTAATGCAGCAAAAGCTTTTCATCGCCATCTGTGGTATTTTTCTGAATATCTAATAAGATTGGCTTTCTTTGATTTCCGTGTCGATAACAACACCAAGAGAGACATGGCAAACAACCTGAAACAACAGCCAAAACAGAAATCTCTCAAAAGACTTGATGCTGCCACATTCAATTGTCACAGTACATTGTCTTCCTTCGTTACATAACGCACCGCAGAACTTTTCGATCTAATTTTGAAGAATGGCAAAGAAAAAGCTGAATCATTTTTAATGAAAGAATCTTCTGAATGGGAAATGGTTTCAACATATTTTGAAATGAAGCACAAGGTTCGTCAAATGAAGGTCGTCAACGATTGCGCGGAACGAGGCATAGCACTTATAACATCCTTCAACAAAAGCATTACAAAAAATGAAAACCAAAAGCAGTTTTTTCTTCGATTGGTTGATCTTCACCGGAAGGAATTTCTAGTTGCATCAAAGTCTACCCTGATGAAGATGACTGTTGAATGATGAAAATGATTGATCTATTATTGCCTAGTGTATATACATAGTAGTACAGTACTATATTATTGTTTCTTTAACATTAAACATCAACAATCCACCACATAATAATAAGTAATTGATAATAAATAATTGAAAAAATAATTTTTTTTTTTACTTTTTTAACCTCATTCCAAAATGTGACAAAACATGACAACCCCTAAATATCATCCGATTTGATTCAAATTTTGAAAAATAATTACTATTGTCATATAGAACATATAGAAGGGCAAGCTTGAGGACACCTAAAATTTTGAACCTAAAAATTTTGCATCACCCTAATATGTATATATATATATAAAATTGTTTATTGCTGTTGTCACTGGTGTAAAAACTGTCATTTTTCAAAATTATATAAATTTTATGTTATAGCATACCATTTTGCGAAAATCAAAACTAGAATACCCTGGACCATTTCTGCAATACCCATAAATAAGAAATTAATAGATAGATCTCCAGAGAGTTGTCCAACACCAAGAGTCATTGCATAATATACAAACGTGCAAGTAAACCTAGAAAATTATAATATATAAATAAATCATTAACAAAATTATTAATACTTTTTTTTGTAAAATCACAACTTTTAACATAAATTCATGGAATAATATTCCATGAATTTATGTTAAATGAAATAGTTTTATATATTGTAGAAATAAAATAAATTCAAAATTCCGATTGCTTTATATGGTTTTGGATCAATTTAACTCTGCAATTTTTGCAATTATAAATACTTGTGCTTGAATTGCAAGTGTATTTGTAAGAATTTATTGCTCAATTTAACTCAAAAATTACTTCCAGCAACTTTGGGAATTTTAACTGCAGCACAACATTTAAAAATTACTTCCAGCAACTTTGGGATTTTAACTACAGCACAACATTTAAAAATTACTTCCAGCAACTTTGGGAATTTTAACTGCAGCACAACATTTAAAAATTACTTCCAGCAACTTTGGGAATTTTAACTGCAGCACAACATTTAAAAATTACTTCCAGCAACTTTGGAATTTTAACTGCACAACATTTAAAAATTACTTTTATTTTCATAAGATCAAATATTTCGAACTTTTCGGTGTTTATTTTCAGTAAACTAAAAAGCTTGCTAAATTTATTTTTTTAAGTTTATTAAAAAAACTTCTAAAAAAATATCTTGAGAACTTTTACATTTTAATGTACCTAATTCCTCTTTTCGCTACTTAAAGCAATTTTTAAAAACTTTAATAAATTGAAAACAATTAATTCTTGTTTTTCCATGAAAAAGAAGGCAAAAATATTCCTTGTGGAAGTAGTTTTATTTCAAGCATTGCTTTTTCATCATTATTTTTACAGCTTACCATGCACCTAATTGTAATAGCATTGAATCTTTTATGCTCTCTCTTTACCTCTTAAAGAAAAAAGTTCTAAAATATACTGTGTAATACAATTATCATTTAAAAAAAAAACTTTATTTGATGGTCAAAAAGTTTTGGGATAAAAAAAAATTTATTGGATGGTCAAAAGGTTTGGGGATAAAGCTTTAATTTAAATATTTCACAAAATTCTAATTTATTTAAATCTTGAATTAAAAAATATATGCTAGACAACTGTTTACTTTTTTATTTGTAATTAGGTAAAACCTGATTCTAGATATACATAATATATTTTAATAATGAGTTGATTCAGTGAGGAATAGAAAACTTATGTAAGACAACACTTCTATACTCGGAAGAAGAAAGAATTTAATGTAAAACTTTTCAAGTTCGATTCTATAATATATAATTATATTGCACAGTAAACTTTCAAAGTAGACTACCATGACAACGACCATGCAATGACATATTAAGAAAAGGTTACCCAGCTGAAATAGACATGTAACAGCGACTTGAAATTCTTTGCTGAAAACTATATTGGAATGAGCCAAAAATTGGTGATCTAAAAATGAAATGTACTAAAACATACACAGTGAAATCAAGAAAAAATAAATACTAAACAAGTGGTGATAATTATGCCCAAAATTTTCCAAAACTTATATCATTGTTGAGAGAGAAAAGTATTTTGAAAATCAAGCTCAGATATGACCAAAAATTTTAGATTTTATTCTTCTGATAAAAAATACATCAAATGTAAATTTAAGCATTAGTCTGTATTATATAAAAGAAACAACTATGCTGAACAAATAAAAAGTACAACTTGTGAAATAATGTTTTAACATTATTTCTATATATGTTCGAAGTTAAAGAGAGTTATGAATAAACTAAGAAAGATTTATTTCAATATCAAACCATGATGAAAGGTGGTGTTCAAAAATTAAAAAAAAAAAAAATAGATAAAGAATCTTTAAGTGATATAAACAAAAAGTGATAAAAACAAGAACACTTTACCTTTTCACAAAACTTTTTGACCACCTGTAATTTATTAAACTTCAAAAACGATTAGTATTTATCTTCAAATTTCAAGATGGAAACACCAAACTTTTGAAAGGAACACCGTAAAAAATATAGCCTGCAAAACAAATTTTTAAAATTTTTTATTAAAGTATCAATTTAGTGAACCAAGCATTTTTTGTGCCGCAACCTAAACTATATAAGCTGAAATTTTTCATAAAATTTTTTTAATGCTTTTTAAAAAAATTCATTAAAATAGATTTTAAACCAACTCTTTACTTTAATAATATAATGTTACTTAAGTCTTAAAAAGTAAGTCCAAGGTAAGAACTTCGAAGGTGAGGTCTTTATTAAAAAAATCTTAAAGAAAAAATTTTGCTTATATAGAAATGTTATGTTACAAATATATATAAATATGGGTTTAAAAGGTCATCAATCTAATAATTACAGAGTGACATTATGTTAGAAGATCATTAGTGCCAATTTATATGAATCGTTTCAGTGATATCTTATATCACAATAAATCTCTAGATTTTCTGTAGATGTAGAGATTTTCAGTAGCAGCATTCTGAATATTTGAATAAAAGACCTAAAATGAGAACCTGTCAGAATTTTATATTTTACCATAACATCATACAAGAAATTTTTTTCAGGAAGCAGGTGTAAGTTTGAGCATCATAGTATATTCCAAAATCATCTTCAGAGTTTTGATCAACACCCGATTCAGATGAGTTGAATACTTTCAAACTGATAAAAGCTTGATGCAGTGATAATGTATATGTGATCACATGACATGTGATGCAGTTTTCTGCATTTTCATAATACAAACTATTTTTATAATACAAACAAAAAACAAAATAAAATTTGTTTTCTTCAGTGTTTCTAAGTATTTTATAAAAACTTCAAAATGCTGATCAACTATATCTAATTATATCCCGGAAAACATTATGCAATATTTTTTATAAGTTTTTCCACTCTTAAAAACCACAAATTTTATTTATTAGACTCTTGACATACCCTTTAAATCTTGAATTGGAGTTGCTGATTTTAATCAAAGTAGGAAATGGATACTATGGATACCAGATGAAAAAAATATTTTAGTATTTCTTAAGAACCAATTTGAAGAAAATCTCGACAACAAAAAATTCATTTTTTCAGTATACTTATACTTTTTCATCTTTTTCTTCTTAACCCAGGAAAAAAGTTCTATAGAATTTTTATAAACTTTTGAAACATACGGCCTATAAAAATTCTATAGAATGTTTAATAATTTCTATAGAAATTGCTATAAAACTTTTTTTCTATAGAAAAAAAGTGGAAAAAGTAGAAAAAAAGTTCTATAGAAATTTCTATAGGCCATATGTTTTAAAAGTTTATAGAAATTCTATAGAACTTTTTTTCCCAGGAAACCAAGCCTTCCCAGAAAGCGCGTGCGGTCGCATACTTTGTTCGCCAACTTTTACAGTAATTTTTTAGACAACTTGACCACCTTTTTTATATAGTATGCGTTTTAATAATTTGCAGCAAAATAAAGCTATAAGAAACTACAGAGATTAAAGCATCAATACCCGGAGAAAATTTAAATAAAATAAACTAAAAAAAGAATTGAAAATTAAATTAAGAAAAATTTTGTCAAAAAAATAATATAGTGTGGCCACGCTAGACAAGGAAAGCACAGCTAAAAACCTAAAATTCACCAACCCGGCTTAAACACATTTAACCCTCTATCCTCTGTCACTACCAATAAAGCCAATTGAAAACAACTCAATTTCTGGGCAAATAATCCGCACTCACTGAATGGTGTAAAACAAGATGAACTGATGGCGAGAATAGACACCCAAGAACCAGCAGACAAACCAGACACTAAAATCAATGTCATCAAACGTACTCAACTATTATATAGTCAATCTGCTAACTAATCGGTTGCTAGGTTAATATTTCGAGTGTAAAGTGCCATCATCACATGCAGAGCTAAACTATTGTCTGTGAAACACTGCTGCTGAGGTGCATTTATCAGTTAATATTGACTAACACTTCTCGCTGCATCAACTGAGTTGATAGACACTGATAGATATTGGACTGCCAACTTGAACAGTTGAGAGAATTGTTCCTAGCTGGAGAACCAGAATGTAAGTGGTTGCACACTGGCATCAATCTCCTTAACAGCCTGCTTGTAGGCAGCAACTTCATCAGCAATGAGATGATTACACTGTACAACAACGAAAAAAAAACGGAAATGCCATTGACACTATATTATATTGACACTACCTTATGTATTTTGATTTGGAGATTACGAAAATGATATCCGTTTTGTTGTGTGACCCACCAATTTTGGTTAAATTCACATTTTCAAATTTTCGATTTTCACTATGAAAGTTGTCAATGTGATTTTTAATATATTTATTAGCAGTTGTATATGATTTATTTATTAGCATTTCTTTATCATATACCTATTTGCATTTGTTTAACCTTGTATTAGACTAAATGTAAGTCTGTTTTATTTTAGATAAACTACAGTTAGCCAAGTAATATATAGATATAATACAGTGTATATTGAAACTTGTAAAAATCAAGCCGACAACTTTTGCTACATTTGTGACGAACTGACTTTAAAGAGATGCAGACGAAGATTAACACCACATGTGAAAAAACTGAATGAACTATACTTTGGTTGCAAAGCCGGCGACCAGGATAAGAACTGGGCGCCTCATGCATGTTGTGTGAGGTGGGCTAGTTCACTATCGTCGTGGGCAAACCGGACTGGTGGAGGACCAACATTTGGGGTGCCAATGGTGTAGCGTGAACCCCAAAATCATTGCTCAGATTGCTATTTCTGTTCTGTTAACATATCAGGTCGCAATTCTAAGGGTAAGAAAGCTATAGTGTACCCAAATCTACCTTCAGCTATTCGTCCTGTTCCTCATTCGGCTGAACTCCCTGTTCCTGAACCTCCATCGGAAATCCCAAACACGGACAGTTCTGATTCAGACGAGGATACTGATGACGATGATAGTTACGAGTTGCCAGAAGATACAGAGCGTAAACCCCACTTCATAACAGGATCTGACCTGAAAGATCTCGTTCGAGATTTGTATTTAACAAAGCAACAGAGCGAGTTGCTGGCTTCACGTCTCCAGGAGTGGCATCTGTTGGCTGGTGATGCAAGAGTGTCATCATTTAGAAAGCGATCACGGGAACTGCAGCAATACTTCTCTATGGATGAAGAACTTTGCTTCTGTAATGACATCAGTGGATTGTTTGATGATCTAGGAATACAATACGATTCATCTATATGGAATTTGTTTATTGACACATCACTTTATAGTATTAAGGCAGTATTACTGCATACTGGAAATGTGCTGCCTTCCATTCCCATAGCACATTCGGTAACCCTGAGGGAAAACTATGTGAATATTTTACTTATTCTGGACAGAATTAAATACAGAGATCACAGATGGTCCATATGTGCAGATTTGAAAGTTGTTGCTATACTAAATGGATTGCAGGCTGGTTTTACTAAGTAGATGTGTTTCCTCTGCAAATGGGATAGCAGGATGAAATCAGAATATTATATGAGGAAATGTTGGCCACAACGAGAAACATTTGAGGTTGGTTCCCATAACGTCATTCATGAACCTCTTGTGGATAAAGAGAAGATCATCTTACCCAATCTTCACATCAAGCTTGGAATCATGAAACAGTTTGTAAAGGCGTTAGATCACGACAAACCAGCATTTCAGTATTTGCAGACCGAATTTCCTAAAATCAATGACGCCAAAATTAAAGAGGGCATTTTCGTGGGGCCCCAAATACGAGAACTGATGCTGGATGAAACGTTTTTGGGAGCGATGGATCAATATGAACTTGCAGCATGGGATGCATTCAAACGGGTGTGCCAGGGATTTCTTGGAAAACATATTGCACCGAATTACGCTGATTTGGTAGACAAATTAATAGCATCCTATCAACATGGTTTGTAACATGTCGCTAAAGCTCCACTTTCTTCATTCCCATCTTTCCTTCTTCTCTGTCAATGGAGATGTATATGATGAAAATGGCGAGCGCTTTCATCAGAGTATTGCCACAATGGAAAGCAGATACAAGGGAAAGTGGAGCCCCGCCATGCTTGCAGATTACTGCTGGAATTTGCAGCGCGATGAACCTGATGCAGCATTCAAACGCCTAAATACAATTAAATACAAGTAAACAATTTGTGTTAAAAGTGATAATAAACATGTTCATACACTTATTCATATGTATAGAAAAATGCATCTTACGTTACATCTTTAAGTTGTTATTACAAAAAATTGTGACGTGCTACAGCATAACTGATTACATGTTTGGAATCAGCACGTCTGAATTAATAAAGATAACCTAATTTGGTTCTTGTTTTTTTCAAAAAGTTAAAAATTGTTGTACAGTGTTATTAATCTAGGTATTCCATTATAAAAGCAGTTCAAAGTTAATGTCTTGGCCTATTGTGGATTGAACAGGCAACGGATCAAGCCATGAATCATGCGAAAATCGCATGATTCACAGCTTTCCTAAAAATTGCAGAATTTACAACATCTGTGACTTTGGGAATTTTCACTGACCCTAATGTAAATCCCTGGAGACTTCAACTTCAGTCACACGTTGTACCAAGAGCTTGACTTGGACGGAACATCAGCAACAGTTGCCCATGTGGAAAACGAGGATCAAAATGATTTGATATTCTAAAAATGTCTATATATAATATTCCCTACACAAATGGTAACTTTCAATACTTAGAGAAGAAATAGAGAAGAGCCAAGAAGCACACTTGACTTACTTATTACGGACAAACCTATTCATTTTCCTTTATGCATAAGCATAAAGGAAAATGAATTAGTGTAATCACTTGAAAACAATGCTGGAAAGATAATTACAAGTATCCCAGAAATTACATATTTACTTACTATTTTTAGTCTGCATTTGTCATTGAACCTCTAGATCAAATTTTAAATTTCAGAGACAGAAAGCAAGCAAAGTGCAATTTAATTGAATAATTTTAATGAATGTGTTACATTTTCAGATGCAATTATTTTTGCACATGATGTTTCATATTTTGCTGACACAAGTTGTCATAGAAACAGTAGGTTCTGAATTAAAAGTATGCTTATGTACAAAATAACATTTTAATCTTTAAAGGGAGATGTTTGTAGTAACTTAAAAGTTTTTTTTACAAAAATTAAACACCAAAAACAAACTAGAAAAAATAACTATAAAACTGCCAAACTACCAATTTATGTTTTTATTTAAACAAAATTTTTGATATGATTAAACTTTTAATGTTTATAGTGTATCAAACTACCATCATTTTTGGTTTTTATTTAGTGAGTTTAAACCAAAACATATTTTACAACTTTTATAGTAATTTTTTTTTTTTAATTGTTATAAAAAACTTTTAACTTTTAATATTTGCAATTTTTTCCTTATACTTTTTTCTTTATTTATAAACATATTGGTAGCCAAAGTTGCCAGAACTTTCTACATGTTAAATACCAAAAGTTTGGTTGTAAAATACCGAAATAATGCCATTCTGCCCTGAAAAATGCCAAATTATGAAAGTTATATTTTCATGTTTTATTTCAAATTTTCTATGGAATCATTTAAAATTTAATAGTCTTTTTAACATTTTTTTAATCTGCAAAGGAAAAATTGTTACTACATAAGGTATTGTGACAATGGGGGGATGGGAAGAAGGGTCTCAATTTGCTGACTAATGGTACAAAAATTTATTGATTGAACTTTTGTACCACACCCTCCTCCCCCATCGCGCAGGCCTTGTATATTATATATATTTCAAACATAAAAAATATATTAGAATACATAATGTTAAAACAGTGCAATGGTATCATTATTTTATGGTTAGATCAACGTAAATACAAAATGAATAAAATGTTTTAATGCTACTTATAGAATTTTTTGCATTTGTTTACTACTTTTAAACTTTTTGAAAATCCCAAAATAATGTCATAATGGCATACTATAACGCCATCTGGCAACCCTGTTGATAGCAGTACTTCGTTTTATTCAAATATTTTACCTTCTCTATATATTCAGTTATACTATTAATACTCTACAGCTACTAATAATAACACATAAAAAAGTAATAAAAAATAAAAAATTATAAAAACATACCATAAGAATGCAAATAAAGGAGCTCTCCATGCCGTTTGCCTGTAACAAAATAATGATAGATATGTATAAGCGGGTTTCTTCTTATTAAATGTTTCCTCTTCTTTAATAATTTTGCGAATGTCTGATAAATCTCTCTCTGGTAATTTGTTTACTTTTGCTAATGACTTTAAAACACTTTCACCTTCATCAAAACGATTTTGTGTAAAAAGCCAACGGACACTTTCTGGTAAGTAAAACCTTAGATATAAAGAAATTTGAACATCAACAACAACAAAATTACGAAAATTTTAAAAAAACTTTTTAAGGATAATATGATATTAAGATGGTTCCTATTCAAAGATTTCTTATACAAGCTATTGATTATTTTTATCAATCTTGACCAGCTATGAATGAGACTTTATTATATCATTTTTATGCTAATATCTTGTTGAATTACTACTTTGATGTTAAAAGCACTTAAGTTTAATTTTTATATTAAAAAAACTAATATAATAGTGTATAACAAAATATAGTTTCATTAATAATAACTTCACTAAGCCATTTGAAAAGTTATTCAATAATAAGAGAAAAATCTGCTTAACCCATAAAATAATAGTTTATTCATAGTTGATTTGCTAAAAAAAATTGTACTTTTACATTTTTCTGAAATTGCTTCCTTGCATAACTATTTCTTAATTAATTTGCTAATTAAAGCTCCTGTTACTCTTTAAAAGAAAACAAAGAAGAAGAAAACAAAGAAGATGAGTGAAATTAAAATTTTATGGTAAAAATTGGTAGAAATTGTAGAATTGGTAAAGATTGGCAAAAAAAATATTTGAATAATAGAAAAAAAATTAAAAATCAAAATACATACCACATTAATAAAAATACAGGAATTCCTGTTGCAGAAGTAGTATAACATACATGCTTCCAGTATGGCACAATTTTGATTAATAAACCAAACAATGAAACGCCTAAACCCCAGAAAGGTAGCACAGTAGCAACTGTTCTATACTCTGTTCCAACAAACTCCAAGAAAGCTACTTTGATTAAAACCATTAACCCTAAAAAATAAATAATTGTAAAATAAACATTGATATATATGTTGTAAAGTAAATAATGGCAATATAAACATTGTTATATATATATATATATATATATATATATATATATATATATATATATATATATATATATATATATATATATATATATATATATATATATATATATATATGTTGTAAAATAAATAATTGTAAATAAAGTAATAAATAAATAAGTTTTAAGTAATTTTAAAAGTAAGAATTTAAAAAAATGATAATAAAACTTATATTTTTGACATTAACAAAGATGTCTGAAACGTCTAACCCTTGCCTTATTCAAGTCTACAAAACTATAAGGAACTTACCCATTAAGAAACATAATCAAAGCTAATCTTGATTAATTACTTCATAAATTGAGGTAATATAAAAGATTAAAGAAAATGTATGTAACATTTATGAAAATTAAATTTTTTTATTTATTAAATTTATATATTGTTTAACTACATTTGAATTTTTTTTAAATTTGGTCAACGCAGTGTTAAAAAATATTGGAATAGTCATTCTTTAATTTTTTTCTATGGATTTACAGCCCAAATTGTTACAAATTAACAGAGATGTTATTTGGCCATGTTATAAAACCATCATTTAGCATTCAAAGATGTTTTAAGAAAAGTGTTATCTCACACGTATAACAGCTAAAGCAACCTCTTCAATATTACATTTGACACATTTGAATTCATTTTCAAATAATCTGGCATAAAACCAAAAATTAATTTAACACGAGAAGTATAATACCAGAATATAATATAATACCAGAACCCATAGGTGAAATCTTTAATTGAAAAAACAACTAACCTTCTTGATTTTTGCAGAAACAAGAAAGTTAGTTGCCTAAAACAATAATAAACATTTAAGAGATTTTTCAAAAGTAAATGACCTTGGAGCAGAATTAGCAGACAACTTCAATTCCTTCATTTATATCCTAAAGGTTTTTGCCAATGAGTAATCAAAAACAAATTCATTTGATGAAAAATGACATTTAAAATTTTGACATTTTGATTAAAATGGCAATTTTATCAAAAAACAACTTCGTAGTTTCTTGTAGCTGAAACGATGTTTACAGTATAAAATAATTGTAAAGAAGTTTAAAAAAAAAATGTTAATTTAAGTTCATTATTTTGATAAAGTAATCAAATAATAATGAATGGTTAAATAAATATATGCATTGTTTGTGAAATTTCAAAAAAAATAAAAAATAAAAAAACATTTCATCATAAAGCACTAAAAAAACACTCCATTGTAAAACAATTGAATTAAAAAACTGAATTCAATTTTTTTAATAACAAAAAAAAGATTTTGCATTCTTGAATGCTTAATAGGAAGAAATGCATATTTTTTCATATTATTTTTGTTGTGTAAACACAAATTTAAACAAGAATTTCAAATTAACAAGAATTCTACACTATATGCTAAATATAGTAAAATAGTTATATAAATATAGTTTTTGCTAAAATTTATGTTATTTAACTAAAATTTATGATATTTAACTAAAATTTATGTTATATTAGTTTTAATTATTATTAATTGATTAGCTCACTCATTTAAAAGTAACAAACAGTTTTGCTTGAAATGAAAAATAAAAAAAATTCGAAGATTCTTCTTTAATACTTATTGTCCCTGTTCTGCTATTTAGTTTATTGTTCTGCCACTTAGCTTATTTTATCTTTCGTTTAATCTATTATCATTTTATTCTAAGTTTTAGAATATTGAAAAAAAATGATCAAAACTCGGAAATAAAACGATCTTAATTTGACTTAAACTTATTAAAGAAAAGAGTTTTGTGGCAGTATCACTATAAAAAACATGCCATAGTGGTGTAGTGTGGTAGTCATAGTCTGATGTATCAATTTTAAAATATGTCAGTGGTGTAGTGTGGTGGTCATAGTGTGGTAGTATCACAATAAAAAATGTCAGTGGTACACCACTTCTATAAAGTGGTGTACCACTACATAAATATGTCATAGTGGTGTAGTGTGGTGGTCATAGTGTGGTGTATCACTACAAAAATATGTCATAGTGGTGTAGTGTGGTGGTCAGAGTGTGATGTATCATTGTAAAATATGTCATAGTGGTGTCAATACACCACTATGACATATAGTGGTGGTGGTCATAGTGTGGTGTACCACTACAAAAATATGTCATAAGGGATGTAGTGGTAAAGTGCTCCCTTTGTAATCAAGAAGCTCTAAGTTGTACAAGGAATTGGATAAGTTAAAAACCCAATGTGGTTATTCTATATGATCTATATTTATCATCTATATTTTTCTATATTTTACATTTGATTAAAACATCACAGAATTTTCAAAATATTTAACATTTAAAAAGACTTTAGAACATTTTATAAAAATACAGGTTTGGATTTTCAATTATTTATTGAAATAAAATAAATAATGAATGTATTATTCAAAATTAACTACAAATAGTTACCTCCAACAGAAATTCCAACAAAAAAAACACATACGGACATCATTATCCAATTAATAGAAAAAGCCTCCAGAGTGAAAAAAAACAGATTCATTGAAAAAACTATTAACAAAGTCTTTCGGCGTCCTATATAATCTCCTAAAAAATTAAAATAAAAAAAGATTTAGAAAACCAATTACATCACATTTTATATATGAAATAAATTTTTTAAAGACACAACTATATGCGTTGTAGAGAGAACACTTAAAGACACAACTATATGTGTTGTAGAGAGAACACTTAAAGACACAACTTTTAAAGATATTAACTGTGCTTCAGACTTATATCTTTGAAAGTTTTGATTACAAACATATCTTTGAAAGTTTTGATTACAAACATATCTTTGAAATATATTTTTGAAAGTTTTGATTACCTAATCCAACCTCTGTTTTTTCTAGCTTATCTCCATTGTAATAGCAAATATTTTTATTTGAAGCTTTTGAAAAAATAACTATTATTATATTTATTATTCTATTACTATTAAAAAATTTATTGCATTAATATTAATGCAATATGAGAATTGTTTTAAACTAAAAAATAAATAAATAAAAAGAGAGATTGGAAGTATTGTCAATAATAAAATAGATACTTATTAACTCAAAGATGTTTGTTTTATTTCCATTAATATTGAATAAGTTTGAACAGTAATAACTGTAGGTAGATTGAAATATTGGGTATATAGGTCAGATATGGTAGATATTATAAATCAGTGTCATGTATTTTAAAACAGAAATTAGAATTAAAAATAGAAATAGGAAAATTGAAAATCTCCCCTTTTTCCATCTATCATTTCTGTACAAATTATAACAAATTTTCTTGGTTTTTGAAATATGTTTATTACATTTTAAGGTGAGGTAGCATTAGTATATAAAGAAAACTTGAAGAAAAATAAATTTGTTTCAAGAAGAAAAAAAAAAGTTAGACTGTAGTGAGGAAGTTTTATTTTTTATTTTTCATGGATCAACATAAAAAAAGAGTTGTTAATTAGTTTAAAATAATATGGAGTAATTTTCAAGCTGTTATTGCAGAAGCAAGCAATTCATCTTTTAACTAGATCACCCACTCAACACTCAATCTAAGAATGGTTTCAAGCAAATAATTGTAATGTTTTGGTGTCCTAGATCACCAGATCTTAACCCAACCAATATTTGGTTATGGATTGACAATCAACTTACATATCACCAAATTTAATCAATTGAGTATTTCAAGCCACTTTTAAATGAGTACTGGTTAAAAATCTCATACAGTCAAGTTAAAATAGTAATTAAAACACTATCTAAAAATGTAAGAAATTAAACAATGTAAAATATTGTAACAATGTAAAATAGTGGTTTAAAAATAACTAATTCTTAAACTAACAGAAATAACTAACATAAAAAACTAACAACTAACATAAATGAAGAATAAAAAAAAGAAATAAAGAAGGATAATAATATTACTTGTATATTACAAAAAAATTTATTGCTGGATTATAAAAATCAGATCATTTTAATCTTAAAAGAAGCAGCAATAATAAATATAATAACAATAATAATCAAAGTTAAGTTCTTAGTGATTTAAAAAAAATCTTTTAATTATTGATATAAATAAATTTTAACAATTTTTATGTCAAACATTATTTTAACAACAATAAAGTTATAAAATAATTTTTAGAGAGTTTTTTAAAGATGCTGAAGAAACCTTAAGATAGAAAAATACAATTTTGCAGTTGGAATCATCAATAACAATAGCACTAAGGAGTTATATATAAGTTAAATGAGGAGAGCTCTGAAAGTTTAAAGTCTTAAAAAGCCAAAAAACACAAAAAGAAACATGATCACTGATGCATTCTTAATGGCCCATGATTGATTAATATACTTTTACATAAATGCAGTGAATCGCAAAAATATCAAGAGAACAAAACTCAAAAAAACATCAAGAAAATGTAGAAAAGCTAAATATTAATAGATCTAAACAATTAAACAGAACTTTCAGATAAGACATAAATTTTCACTTTTAAATATACCACCAAAAAAAATAAAAAATTAATTCTTTTTTTGGCACATTTTTTTTTTTTTTTGAAGGCATATTTTTATTTTTTTTTTGGTGGCATATTTTATTTTATTTTTTTTTGGTGGCATATTTTATTTTTTTTGGTGGCATATTTTATTTTTTTTGGTGGCATATTTTATTTTATATTTTTTGGTGGCATATTTTTTTATTTTTTTTTGGTGGCATATTTTTTTTTTTTTTGGTGGCATATTTTTTTTTTTGTGGCATATATTTTATTTTTTTTGGTGGCATTAATTTATTTCATTTTTTTAATGGCATATTTTTTTTTGGTTAATACTTATCAAAAAAAAAAAAATATGCCACAAAAAAAAAAAAAAAAAGAAAAATATGCCACCAAAAAAAAAAGTGCTCTTAACCAATTAAAAAGTTAAAGAGTGCTCTTAACCAATTGAGATTATTATATATTCTGTTTCATCAGCTTCAAAAGAAAAAATATATAAAATAAAAAACAAAACAGGACCTCCAAAAAAAAATGTTGACAGAGATCTTATAAGATTAATATAATATAGTATAATAAAAAACTTATAGTTTTTTTTTTTTTTTTTTTTTTGGTAATAAAATGCAGAATTTGGATTAAATTGTATACTTTGGCACAGCTTGTCATAGGATAAAAATGAACCATGTATATTTTAATATAAACATGTTAACAACAATGTGTTAACCATGACCTGCTGTCCATTGATAAGTTTAACCATGGACTTCTACTTATTGATAAGTATTAGCCAAAGCCTACTATGTACTGCTATGTTTTAACTAAGCTCTATGTATAGTAAAAATACCATAACAAATATTGATAACATGTTACAGCAGTCCTTATCATATATATATATATATATATATATATATATATATATATATATATATATATATATATATATATATATATATATATATATATATATATATATATATATATATATATATATATATTAGGGATATGACTTTTTAATTTTTTTTCAAATAAAATGTTTCCTGTATCATAAATCGATGAACTTTTACCTAAAATCATGAAAAAAGGCCCAAATAGCTTTCTGCAACAAAAAAAGGTCACCCCCAAAATAAAAATTTGATTTACCATTTTTATACATTCATTTTTGACCGATGTTTTAATCTTAAGCTTAATTCTCAGCTTAATTCTATTTATTTCATTATTTTGTTATGAATTTATAAATATAACGCCACACGTTACCATGGCAACAAAACGGCCGTGTGCCGGCAAATACTTGGAATTGTTATGTGATGACGTCATTGTGTTACCACGGTGATATAGACGACTGTAACAGACTGTAGAAGATTATAGAACTTAGTAGAACATTCTGGAAGCTCTAAATAATTATATAAGCGAGCTGCTGTCAGAGCTCAGTGTTGATAATGTGAATAGTTCTATGAAGTACTCTGCATGTAACTGAGCTAATAAGGAACTACTGTAGCGAACTAAAGACGCTGTAAGAGTACGAAGTATAAGTAGTTGTAGCATTATCGTTAGGATACGGACTGGATTATCGAACTGTTATCAACATTGACTGGATTATCGAACTATAATTGGATTACTATACAGTTAAAGTATTTTATTAATTAAACGACTTTATTAAACGGATATTTACGCTCAGCTATCCGTAAAGTCGTAACAATATTATATGATGTCTCACAAGAAAAGTCATACCACAGTAACAAAGAACAAGAAGACTTGGACTAAAAATTTGGTGAGATTTCAAGAGTCACACAGAAGAAGAGGAAGCGTGGCTGTAGAAGAACATTCACTCGATGAAAAATCCAGAATACCACTTCAATTGCAGATAGTAGGAAGATACCAGTTTCTCGGAGCATATGTTAAAGGAAGAAAAGAACGAATAGACCAAATTTCTAAGGAAATTACAAAATTGTGGGACAATAAACTGAATTTTCCACGTGTGTCTGATCAAGTGATAAGAGCAAAGCTTATGAAGGTGCTGAAGGTCTATGATGAATGTGTCAAGCGTGGAAAATATGATGTTCTCAATGCATTATTTGACATCACGAAAGTGAATGGCCAGTGGTTATCCTCGGAAGATAAACGTCTATACCACCTACAAAAAGAAAGTAAAGGACAGGTGGGGTACTCAACAGGACAAGTGGCAAGTAAAGAAACCATTCACCTTTCCAAGAGAAGGAAAGTCCAGTCTGGAACAGCAATACCTTCCACATCACAAGTCCTGTCTACCACAGACAGTGGTACTGAATCTGAAAACTGCAAAAGTAAGAGTGAAGATGATGAAGACGACGATGGTGATAAAGACGATGATGAGGACACTCAGAAAAAAACTAGAAAGCACTACAAAAGTAAATTTGCTGTAAGTATGGTTACATCAAGTGGAGTTTCCACAAAGAAAGCTGCTAAAATATGCAATGTATTATCACAACAAGGTATTGATATTCCAACTCCAAGACAATCAGCAATTTACAAGTCCATATTCAAAGAGGCAGGTAAATTAAAAAAAGAAATGATACAACAACTTAAAATGGAACAGTGGTCCTTACACTTTGACGGCAAACGAATAGATGATAAGGAATATCAGGTAGTTGTACTTCAGAATGAAAGAACTGACGTGAAACTTGATGCACTGCGTTTAAAAGATGGCAAAGCTGAAACTGTTGCTGAAAAAATTGCCAAACTTATTGATGAATACAATTTGTGGAATTCAATTAAGAAGATCATTACTGATACAACAAACGTCAATACTGGGAAGAGAAATGGAGTTGTTGTGAAGTTGCAACGTATGTTTAAATTAAAGGGTGTCACAATACCACAATTTATCGGTTGTCAGCATCACGTACTAGACAGGATTCTCCGTCTGGTGATGGACGAAGAACTTGGGGGTGATACCAAATCTCCTAACATTGAATACCCATTTGTGTCTGAACTGTTGAATAAGTATGATGAACTGAAGGATAAGTTTGTGAATGGAACTGTAGAAATTCTTGATAAATCAGGGTGGAGAGACGATATGAAGTTTTTGTACCATTTAACAAGAGTGTTTAGGTTCTATGAAGAACAAAGAAACTTCCCTCTGATTCACTTTCAGAACATTCCTAATATGAGCAATGCCAGATGGAACTCAAGAGCCATTCTCGCCATTCTGGCGTTCATTCTTATGCCTGAAGCGAGAAAGAATTTGGAGAAGGTTTGCAGGTTCATTTCATATGAGTGGGCAGAACATTGGTTTAGTAGTCAAAAGTACAATGACAATGACTTCAAGAATTTATCTGATGTATTGAAGCCTTACAAAAAGGCATTGCAGTCATTCAAAAATCACTGGAAGAAAGAGCCATCCGTCATCGACATACCACGAAGTAATCAGATAGCTGAACGTGCAATCAAGGTGATGCAAGACCTGTATGCTTCCTGCAGAAAGAAAGACAAACTGCAACTTCGATTCATTCTAAGTAATAAGCGCTAGACTCTTTATGAGACGTGAGCATCATGTGACCCATGTACTAAACACAGTAGGCCTATAGACACAGACAGTTATGTATATTGTTGTACTAGACGCTTTGATACTGTTAATTTTGTAATACTTGTATAATTATATATCACATAATGTTTTTTGTTATATCACAGTACATGTTGCATAAATAAATAAAATAACAACAGGAGTATGACTCTTACAACATCTTCAGCCTTTAATATTCATTTACTGTACAAAAGTGTACCTATTGAAAATTCGATTTTTTGGTTTTGGGGTGACCTTTTTTCAAAATATGTCAAAATGAAACATCTATTCGTTCTTTTTACATAAAAGTTCATTGAATTTAGATACAGGCCTAGTAGGTTGCAAAAAAGACATATCCCAAATATATATATATATATATATATATATATATATATATATATATATATATATATATATATATATATATATATATATATATATATATATATATATATATATATACATGAGCCCATGAGATGCATAGTGGTATAAGTCACTTTTTTCAATATTTTGAGTTATTGCCACCAATAATTAGCATTTTGTTAATTCTATTACATGGCAGAGTTGTATAAGTCTAATAATATTGATAATGATGCTGGAACTGTTTTTTGTTATGCTCCTCACTAAACAGGTGTTTTTGTTCACATCCATAGTGATATTAGTCCGACTTCTCAAAACTAGATATGAGTGACTTATACCATATATAGTCTAATAAATACTGCATAAAATTAAGTCAAGAATATTACTTGTGTGAACATTCATTAAAATGTACACATACGATCTAAAAATTGTATTATAAATAGTGTTATAATTATAACAATAAATTATATACTTAATTGTGCACAAAACTATTTCCAAGCTAATACTAATAAAAAAATTATAATTTAAAAATTCAAATTAAAATTAGAAAATGAAGAGAGCTAAAAGTAATAAAAGTTTAAATAAAATCTACTTTGATCATAGGTCTGAAAAAAATAAAATCTAATTTGGTCAAATGTCTGATCAAAATAAAACTTATATTGATCATGTCTGATCTAAAATTTTTGTGAACTTTCTTCAAATAGAAGCATGATATATACTCTCTCTTTCTTTCTCTCTCTCTATATCTCTCTCTCTCTCTCTCTCTCTCTCTCTCTCTCTCTCTCTCTCTCTCTCTCTCTCTCTCTCTCTCTGTGTGTGTGTGTGTGTGTGTGTGTGTGTGTGTGTGTGTGTGTGTGTGTGTGTGTGTGTGTGTGTGTGTGTATATATATATACACAGAGAGAGAGAAAGAAAGAGAGAGTATACACTGTATATATATATATATATATATATATATATATATATATATATATATATATATATATATATATATATATATATATATATATATATATATATATATATATATATATATATGTATATATATATATATAACATTGCGGCAGAAAGTAAGTATACACCCTACCCAAATCGTAAAAATAATAGTTTAATGTGGTATTTCTTATTTTTAGAAACATAATAGAAGCAATTATTGCATTCTGTGAATTTACTTAATCAATATTCTTTGCACTTCCTGTTTACAATAGCAAGTGTGACTCATCTTGTGTACTAAAAATTAAACTTTAAAGAGTTAACTTTGTATTGTTTAATTGTGCAAATTTTGAAGACAAGGTTAGTAATTGTTTTACAATGTTATAGTATTGTTATTATAATTAAGTTTTTAATAACAATTAACAAATAACTTTTTTTTATTGTCCTAAAAACTTTCAAAATGGTTCTGACCAGTTTGGACTTTAGGCCAAGTCATTAATAAATTATTATTATCCATTGTTGAGATGCATGTTGGGTTTTATAGAATTTTTAGTTACAATTTGTTAGTTTAAGCTAATACTGATTAATTAATGTTGGTTTTTCATTATTCATATTTGGCCATTTGTCTGATATATTTTGTGTAATTATTCATTTTTATATTTGAAGGTATGCCCAAATATCGTCAACTGACAACAGAAGAAAGACTTCGCGCAGTGTTCTTGGCAGTAACAGGTGCAAGTTTAAGAAAAATAGCCAGAGAACTTAAAGCAACACCAATGGGTATTAAGAAAATAATAGATAAAGATATCGAAACTGGTTCAACAGCTGATAAGAGGCGATCTGGAAAACCAAAGAAAACAACTCCACACACTGACAGAGTGTTAGTTCGAATGTCCTTGCAGGATCGTAGACTCACCCTCAACTCGGTCAAAAACTTTCTGAAGAGCATGGGGTTACTCTGGCAACTCGAACTGTACGTCAGCGCCTTCTGAAAGCAGGTCTTCGTGGATGTGTGGCTGCAAAGAAGCCACTACTTTCAGCTACAAACGTTCGTCGACGATTGGCATTTGCCAAAGCACACAAAGACTTGACAGTAGATGATTGGAAACATGTCCTGTTCAGTGATGAAAATTCTTTCGAGTTGTTCCTTAGTTCCAAACGAGTAATTGTGCGAAGAAGAGTTGGTGAAAAATTCAGTAAAAACTGTATTGCTCCAACTGTCAAGCATGGAGGAAAGAGTTTAATGATTTGAGGGTGTATGTCTGGCTATGGGCTCGGGCACCTTTATCGATGTACTGGAAGTATGAACCAACACCAGTACATTGATGTACTACAAAACACAATGTTTCCTTCTGCTAGTGCACTGTTTGGGCAACTTAACTCGTTCTTCTTTCAGCATGACAATGCACCATGCCACAAGACCAAGACTGTCACAGATTTTCTTTGGCGTAATCAGGTGGCAGTACTTGATTGGCCTGCTCAGAGCCCGGACATGAATCCGATTGAAAATTTGTGGAGCGTTATGGCAAAGAACATTGAAGGAAAGAGGCCATCTAACTTGGATAGTCTTTGGTTAATTTTGCAAGATGCATGGAACAATATTAATGATGTTACAATTACTCGCCTGTTTGAGTCAATGCCAAACCGTATGAAACATGTTATTAAAGCGCGAGGTTACCATACTAAATATTGATCAAACTGCATGTTCTTGATACAGAGTGTTGTTTTTGATGATTCTGATAAATAAAAATTGTGTTTGCAACAATTTACAGTGTTTTTAATTGCTTAAAATAATAAATGTATGCAAAACTCAATGGTGTATACTTACTTTATGCCGCTATAGTATGTATATGTATATATATATATATATATATATATATATATATATATATATATATATATATATATATATATATATATATATATATATACTTTCTTTAATTTCTAGCAACTGAGTAAAGACAAATATGTAACTGCAAAATTAAAAAAAAATTTAACATGAATTTTCTTTAAATGAATTTTAAAGAAAATTCATGTTAAATAAAATTTCATGGCCAAATAGTTTTTTAAAATATATTGAAAACAAAACACACAAAAAAATATATATATATAAATAAATTGATTAATAATTTGAAGACATCTTAAATCTCTATTTTTAAATTAAACAATTATTAAAAACAAATTTACTATAAATCTAAAAATTCATACCCAGAGCACCACCAATAGCAGCACCAATCATTACACCCACCATTTGCGTAGTAGTGATGGTAGTAACAATCCATGATTTCCCACAGATCAAATACCACTAAAGTAATTTTTATTTTAAATAAAGTCAGAAAAAAAAATTAAATCTAAATTTAAAAAAGTAAATACTTGCCTAATACTGTTTTTATACCAAATACATAATATCTGGTTAACTTATTTAATAATTATTATTTATAGCAATAATATTTATTATATATTTTATTTTATAACACAAAAAAATAAGATTTAAATGAGTTACAACTTTCTTTTTATCTATAACAACGAACTTTAATTTTGCAACAATAACAACAAGCTTTACTTTCACAACAATAACGAGCTTTACTTTCACAACAACAACAATAAGCTTTCTACAGTCGTTTTTCAAAACATCTCAAGGTAAAAAAAAGTTAAGTTTTCTACAAAATATGATAATTTACATGCCAACAAAGATTATCAAATTTTTTAAGAATTGTGAAAAAATTTATAAAAAATATTTCACAAAACATTTTACAAACATATTAATATATATATATATATATATATATATATATATGCATATATAGTTCTATAGATTGTTGCATTTGGGAGTACAGAAGGAAAAAAATTATTATTACGCCAACAAATATGTCACTTTTAATTACTTTTGACTTTCGTCCAACATTTGCGTGTTGTCAGAAAGTAAAAACCATTAATTTAATTACAAATTAATCGTTTTTTAAAAAACCTGCAAAAACGCAAATTTAATTGACAAGAATGTTTTTAAAAACATTCTGAATGTTTTTAAAACATTCTGAATGTTTTTAACAATATAAACAATGTTTTTATTTTTATTTTTCTTATTATAAGATGTTTTTATTATTTTATTGACCATACAAGAAATGATGTAAAGATTTTTTATATAACATGTTACAAGGTTAGTTAGTTTAGATTCACTTAGGACCATTATACACTTTATATATATATATATATATATATATATATATATATATATATATATATATATATATATATATATATATATATATATATATATATATATATATATATATATATATATATATATATATACACAAAGATTCATCAGAAATGCTGTGTTTCATCTTTGTTGATGAAACACAGTGTTAAATGGAAAAAAATTTTGTTAAGTGATTTTCTACTAATATATAATTGCTCTGTTCTTTTAACAACATTGAGCACTCTATTGTGTAGAATGTTTTTTAAAATTGTTTAAATATATATATATATATATATATATACATATATATATACATATATATATATATATATATATATATATATATATATATATACATATATATACATATATATATATATATATAAATATAAATATATAAATATATATATACATATAAATATAAATATATATATATATATATATATATATATATATATATATATATATATATATATATATATATATGTATATATGTATATATGTATATATATATATATATATATATATATATATATATATATATATATATATATATATATATATATATATATATATATATATATATATATATGTAAATATATAGGCCTCGGCAGGAAGAAATAAGTGCGAGAGTGGCAAAAAACTCTCCTAAAACAAACATAGAGAGCTATGCGAGCTGCTCCTCTAAACAGTTTCTTAGGAGAGCTTTTGGTTTTTGCAAGATTGTTTATTCATTAAAAAAAGTACTTATTAAAAAAAGTCTGTTATAAATCTAAATATTATTAATTTGATTGATTCTTAGTTGATTTAATATAATAATATTGTTATAATATTATTTTTACGAATTATTTTGGGCTAATACATAATGAAACATAAAATATGTGACCACCCAAGTTATCTCGGGTTCTTTTTGGACCATATAGCATGACCTGAGATATTTCGGGCCTGGCCCTTAAGGGGTTAATTACAAAATTTTGGTTTTATACTTGCTACAAGCCCAGGACGCGTTAAATTGTTTATTTTTTAATGAATGTTGACATTCATATCTTTATTTAACAACAAACGTCTAATTTAAGAGATATATGTCATATTAGGAAGTTTTATTTTCAAATTATTTTTAATACAGTTAATAAGTTATTAGATATAATGATGCTTATTGAAATTAATTGATTTTTATTTCTTTAAAACAATTTTTTACACATTTGCAAAGTGCGCGCAAACTAATGATAATTAATATGCAATGACCTAACGATTGTAAATTGTTATCCATCGATATTAAATAATGAATTTTTCTCAATTTAGTTCGCTTAATAAAAAAAACGTACAAAAAATTAATAAATAATTCCCCCCTCCCCATCCTCCCTTAGAAATTTAGTTGACAATGCAAAAACGATGGGTCTCTTGTTTGTTAGGACATACTTATATAAAAGATTGACAGATATTAACTTGCAAAATACTTAAGAATTGCAACCAGTCAGTTTCCAATTGATATTAAAAATATGGTGAAAAAATTAAAAGGAGCTAAAAATAAAATAAAAGTTCTTTTTTAAAAGTTATAAAAATATTAAGTATTTAATAACAAGTTAGTAAAAATATCATATTATTGACGCTGTTAAATGTATATATTTCAGCAAAACTTAAATATTCTTTTCAGACATTTAAAAGTGTTCTTATGCAAATAAAAAATATGCCACTTTAAGAAGAATTAAAAATTAAAAAAAAAACACACTATAGAAAAAAGCAATCATAATGTTTAAGCATGGTTTTTTTTAAAGTAATTGCATATGCACTCATTTTAAGTAAAACTTTGAATGCTTTTGTTAACACATGCAAAAACCATGCTAAAACATAATTACTTTTTTTGATAAATTTCTATGAAATTTTGGCATTTGCTTAAATTTTCTAAAAACACAGGCATTACTTCAGCAATTTTTTTTTAAATATTGTTTATTATAAAAAGCAGATATTTATGATAAAAAAAACAATTAGTTATTAAAATTTAAAACACATTTTAAAGACTTAAAAAGAAACCATGCTAAAACATGATTATTTCTTTAAGTAAATTTTTAAATATTATTAAAGTAAACTTAATAATATTTAAAAAATAATCATGTTTTAGCATGGTTTCTTTAAGAGTCTTTAAAATGTGTTTTAAATTTTAATAACTGATTGTTTTTTTTATCATAAATATCTGCTTTTTATAATAAATAAAAAACTATCAATCACATAAATATTTGGAAAAAAAAATTGCTGAAGTAATGCATGCATTTTTAAAAAATTTAAGCAAACGCCAAAATTTGCATATGCAAAAATATAGAAACATGATTTTTTTAACAAAAGAAAAATGAACGTCAAAGACAAAAATGTCTTTTTTTTTAACAAAACCTTGCACTTTCGTAGATTTGTTGTGCCATGTCAAGTGTATGTTTGTTACGTTAATATTACTAGAATATATACATAACAAGTGTCATTTATTGCAGCATGAAAGAATTCTTTAGACGAGCATTGTTTTTACTGCTTATAAAAAAGTTCTATATTTTCTTATTGCAGGCATTATAAGAATTATTAAAATAATTATTAAAATGACTGCGTTTTTTATTTTAGTTACAATGATAATTATACTTTTGAGAGAAAAAATTATATTTTTGCGAGAGCCATAAATTGCTCCTGTAAACCGTTAGGTGAGTGTGGGCAAGAACAAGAGCTAAAGTTCTTTCTTCCTGCCAAGGCCTGTGTATATGTATATGCATATACACAGGCCATATATATATATATATATATATATATATATATATATATATATATATATATATATATATATATATATATATATATATATATATATATATATATATATATATATATATATATATATGCATACATACATACATAAATACATATATACATACATATATATACATATATACATACACACATAATATATATATGTATGTTTGTATGTATGTATGTATGGTCTACTAAGTCTGTACTAAAATTAGACTTAATAAAAGATAATAAAAGATTACAGGTAGTTTTGACTTACAAGATAGAACATTCTTTAATATAAAATACATATAAACTTTGTAAATAGTTTTAATTTTCAAATCATTAAGTACTTTATGAGTAATTAAATAACCTGAAAATTCTGTAAAAAAAAGCATATTAGAAATGTATATTTATTGTTGAAAAAAATTATTTTGTTACATAATTGAATTCAAAAACTATTTCCCAAATGATATAGGTGTTTTCTAATTCTGGAATTGTTACGTTCTTCTTAAAACTACATATCCAATAAAATCTTTGGTTTATTTAATTTAAGATTTATTTTTGACTATTACTAATAACTATAAAGTGATATAACTGTGATACAAGTGATACTACCTCAGTAACTATGTTGTTAAGACCTTCTCTAAAGACAATAGTTTCGTTTACACTTTTTGGGCATACTTTGAAAAACTTTTGTGTTAACGTAGAATTAGCTAAAAATAAAAATTTAGTAATGGAAATCAAAATTAGCATTAAAAAATTTGAAAAGTATGTTATAGAAAATGATATTTTTAGAAGACTTTATTGAACTGTATTTCAACAGTTTAAACTTAAAAACATTATTAACTTCTGTAATTGAAAAACAAATATTAGAATAAAATTTAAATATTTTTTATTTAACAATTTAATAATCTTTTATGTAATTTAATTTATTTATATAAAGATTAATATAAATTTTAAAAAAGATTTCAAAAATAACTTTAAGTTAATACATTAATCTACATTAATACATAAGTACCACAAAACAATTATAAAAAAAATCGTTATTTAAAAAAAAATAAGATTACAGAGTAAAAAGACGAGACTTTGCTGAATGACAAGTCAAGCGAGAACAAGCTTTGGTTGATGGAACTAGGGAGCAGTGACCATGATAGTATTTGAGAGCATTAAATTTTTTTTTTTTTTTACTATGATTTTTTGAACTTTTGGAATTTTTAAACCAATTAGGAATTCTGCATTATAAGCAGTGCCATCAGGCTGACTAACAGCTGACTTCTCTGCATAAAAATGTTTGATCAGTTACATCAGTGTTCCAAATGACTTTGTTTATAAAGAAATGTTAACAGTTGATGATATTTTAATAATGGAAAGTGTAATGGTAGATTACGCTTTCACTTTGCATTATTAAAGCACCATCATCAAAAGATATCAAAAGAAGAAATTGTTCATGATATTATTGAGACAGTTGATGATGAAATGAAAGAAGGAAAAGAAGTGACTAATGAACCAGGATATTCGCTAAGTCAGACAATAAATATATTTCAATTCATAGTTAAGTTAACAGGATTCTACTGAAGTATATATATGGAGCTACCACAGGGTCTTTCTTAGCTTTCACTTTAGCTAAACTATTTATTTATTTAGTCAACATGAAAATATTTGGTTAAAAAATAATAAATGCAAAAATCTTTAAAAATAATAATGAAGTACTTACCTTCCTAGACAACATAAACAATTAATATTCCTTAAATTTACTAAAGAGGAAGAGAATTGATCACAAATTAAACTTCCTTAATGTTATGATTAATTTTAATAACAATATTAAGTTTAAAACCTCTACATTCTATAAAAATAAACTGACACAGGTTTTTTAACTTATTAATAAACTGACACAGGTTTTTAACTTATAATTATAAACTAGGACTCATAACTTTAATTGAAGTCTTGATTTTGAATTGAAATTTTTTTCATTGACTTTTCTTTTAAATCTATAAAATCAACATTTGTTGGTTAAGATTTTTTAGGTACCTTAAAAATGTTAAATTTTTAAAAACTAAGTTTACTTTATTTCAAAAACTACTGAAATTAGACTACACATAAGGTTAAAAATTTTAGTCAACCATTCAATAACTACAAAACATGTTTATCAGCCATGCTTTGAACTAAAAAAATACTATATTATTTGATGCAAGGGCTAAAAGGATGAGGTAATTCCATGCAAATATAGAACAAAAATATTAAAAATTAATATAGAACAAAAATATTAAAAAGTCACCCCCTCAGATTTTTAGAAAATTTTGAACAGTTATACCTATTACTGAAATATTAAAAAAAAAAGTTTATGGTCCAAAATCCAAATGATTCAAAAGCTATAAGATTTGGAAATGCAGACTAAAATACTCTGATTTTGAAGTCTGACATAATGGATTTTGAAGTTGTACTTTTAAATGAAAAAGTTCTGTTTAAGAGGAAGAATATGGCTAAATAATAATACCTGACTATTTTAAAGGGTGCTGAATCAAAAAATGTAGAGATGGTATTTCAATTTGAAGTTTTTAATGGTCATTATTTGATTTTAAAATGGTCATGACAAATATTTATTGTGTTAACAAAAGTTGCAGATTTAAAATATTTTCCAAATTAAAAAGAAAAATTATAAACCTCAAAATAAAATATAGTTTTAGACTTCTAAAGCATAATATGTCATTTTGAAATATCAATTTTGATATTTATATAAAGTAAATAAATACAATAACTCTATTTTTATTTTTTTTAATGTATTTTGGGCAAATTTCATTGTTCTAATTTTGTAACTTCCCCATGGTCACGCACTAATTTTTTTTCTGAAATCACTCTAATAAAGTCTAATAAATCAGTGGAAAAAAAAAATCTTATCAAAACCATTGTTGATCCAAGGTTACCAATGGTTTGAAGTGGAGGCACATTTCTTTTAGCCGCAGCCATTTTTAGAAGTCCATAATTTTTTAGGTATCTTATTAGTAAATTTTAAAAATTTGGAAGCCTACTATTTATAGAAACTTAAAAAATATGCTGAATAATTATGTCTTTTCACTTCTTAAATTGCAGATTTTGTATATTGACTCATCAAAAATCAACTTTTTATATTTGCAAACAATTTTTTAGGATTTTTAGGTAGCCATTAGGAATAAAATGTGACATTTGAAAATTCAATGTCAAAATTTTATTAAAGTAAGTCTAGAGTTGTATTTAGTAAAAAAAACTAGAAGGCTTACTGAAATTTTTTTTATAAATATAAAGCTTCAAAGTATGAACAAAACATGTTTTTGGTAATAAAGTTTTTTTTTGTGGAAAAATCAGAAATTTAAAATGACTATATCTCATAAACCACAAAAGATTTTATGCTGAAATTTTAAGGAATCACCTTTCTCATTTATTGATTAAGCAACCCACCAATTTTCATCAAATTCTGAGGTACTTTATTATGAATAATTTTGAGTGGGAATATATATGGGAATAATAAATCTAGTGGAAAAATAATTAAATATTAGTACTTAAACTTGTGAAGCTATTGAGTTAAAAGATTTTTTTTAAAAAATCAATAATTTCGATGATCACTTTTTGATTTTAAAATGGTCAAAACAATTTTTTTGCTTTGTTACCATTGGTTACCATGGTATATGCTTTCACTATTTGCCTAAAAAAATGTGATGTTTGGCCATTAAATAAAGTATAACAACGTTTAAAAGTCTAAATATAGTTTCTTTTTCAATTTTTTTAGTTTTCTCAATGAATGTTGCAGAATAATGACATAAATTAGAATAAGAAACAAAAGAGATGGAGATACAATTAATTAAAGATGTAGTGGAGAAAACTTTGCTGAAGTTGACAAAATCATTGCTAAACAGTATTATGTATAAACTTAAAATGTCCTTTAAAAAAACTTTAAAAGTTCATTTATACAATACTTATAATAAGTCTTTATCTTAAAAGAAAAAGAAAGGTTTAAGAAGCAGTTATTAGGAAACTTTAAACTGTATTTCATCAAATCTTGTTGCACCAAGCAACATTGGAGTTCTAAAAGAGATTCAAACCAAGACTGGCGATCTAGGTTTTCTTGTTGAAAACATGAAAGAAAAATTTAAAGCTTTTAACCAAATGCAGCAACTTCAAATTTTGACATCGAATCCTAAAATTAGAAAAGCAGCAAGAGTTTTCAGTTTCCTAAAGCAAAATTTAAAAGGTAGAGTCGTTACACAACCAAAATTATGTCATAACGTACTCTGATGAACAGCATCAAATCAGCAAATATTTTAAAGTTTTTAACTGTGATGATGGGTATTAAAGGCAAATTCCTGATTAAAAAAAACTGTTAGTATTGGAAGAAATAAACATAACTGACTTTCTGTAGCCTTAAGGAGTTTTATGCAACATATAAGATAAAGTACCTAGACCATAAAATGGGATTCTCTAAATTTTGCAGCCTTCAGCTTAAATAGTGCAACTATTGCAGCCCAAAAGATACAGATTCTACTTAAGTGTATACAATACACCAAATGTAAAATTTTTGAAACAACTATCTGCAGTAGAGAACAATTTTTAAGCTACAAATAAAACAGAAATGTATTTATATAAAGTATTTACTCCACTTGTCCATTTTCTTGAGCCAGGATATTATCTTTATTCAAAGATGTTTTAGATTTCTTGCCTGTTAGTTCTTTGCATAGACCATTCCTTTTAGAATAATCAAAGTTATCAACTTTAGCCACATAATTTGTGGAAATCTTTTCAAATGATGTCACTGTTTCACCATAATGCGAATAGGCAAGGTCAGGCCAAAATTAGTATTAGTCACCATTATGATATTCTTTAGTAAAAAACGGTAATCATTTCTTGATGCAATGTTCCAAGTAAAGATTTTGGTTAACTATTACGCAGCAGGGGACAAAGTACATTTTGACACCCCTTTATCAGAAATCAAAAACAAGTATTTTTTGGTAACATTTTGCAGTTTTTCTATACTATATCTTGCTTGAGTAAAAAATATTATTGACAATAATTGTGTTGTAAGCTAAAATGAAATAAAATTTACCCATTAATAAGAATTTTCTTTGCAAATTCTGATACAGGCAATCAGATCTTTGATCTTTGGGAAATTCTATTTTGATAGTGATTACTTCAAGTTTCTAACTTTTTAATTTTTTCATTAACGAGTAATTAATTAGTGCTATATTCAAAATTTCTAGCAGTCTACCTTTGGGAAACTCCATTATAGTAACTAAATGCGATTTTGATCATAGGGTGCCTAAATTTTTTTTATTCATTCTTCTGGCAACATGAAAACTTCATTTAACTCTTTTATAACCAGAATTAATCTCAGCACACTGGATCATATCATAAATGGTTTGTCATGGATTTTTATCTCAAAATGATCTAAGATGAATTTCTTTCAATTAGATTAATGAGCTAAATATAATTCCTAAATTTGTTTTCTGTTAGCTTTTTGTTTTGACGACATTTTCTTAGAAATGTGTTACTTTTTTACAAAACGTAATTTATATAAAGAAAAAGTATTAAATTTGTAACAAAATAGATAGCATTTGAAAGGTAACCATGTTTAAAATATTTTAAATTTGGGTATCTTATCGACATTTTTGAATTCAGCAACCTCAAAATTGATCAGGAATCATGTTTTAGCCTAACTACTACAAAAAACTTATAATGACAAACTTAGGCAACCATTTGGCTGAATTTAAAAACACTATAGCTTTTGAACCGTTAGAAGTTTAAACTTTTTATTTTTTCATGTTTCATTGATAGGTACTAGTCATTAAAGTAAATTGCATTGCATCTTTTAAATATTATTTAATTTACTTGAGACTTATGAGACTTATATCAGTATGTGTATACACAAGCATTCCTTTTTGCCATCTAAATTTAAAGGTATTTTGGAAATACATACCTCAAAAAAACCTTGTATAGAGATAAATATCTCTTAAAAAAAAAAGGAAAAGAAAAAAAATAGAATCTACAACAACTTTAAACACAAACTTCTGTTCGATACAGATTGGTAGTGATAAAATAGTTAACTATTAATATATTAATAGTAATTAAGTTAACATTTTTTTCAATATTAAATATGGTAATACTGAAACAAAATTTCTAAATATTCACATGTGACATAACTGTTAATTCTTTAACTAATTACTTTCTTATGACAACCAGGAATTGGTTATTTTTATTGTAAAAAAACTTTTTAATCTACAGTTTAATATTAACATATAACTTTATAAGAAAATATATATTTTTAATGCTGTTGAAGCAAAAGTCTAAATATTTTTTTCCTAGTTAGAATATAAACGGTATCAACACTGCTAAATTATATGCATACTTTTTATCTTTAACCTAAATTTACTCAACAATAAAGAATTAAAGTGTGACTTTTTTTATTGTTTTACACCTGAATAAACTTAAAAATTATAATTAAGCAAATTAATTTTTTTGTAAATAAATGCAATTTACTTACAAAAAAATTAATTTGCTTAATTAATTTTAAAAATATTTTTAAAATTATTTAGGTAGCTGAGTGTTAGTTATTATAGTAAACATAAATGTCATAATAACTTTATTGAAAGTGTTTTATTGAAAGTCAACTATTAATTAAATTACTGTAACCTAATTAACTTTTTTGCGTGAAAGCAACAATATAAGGTTGTTAAAAATGAACAAGATTTTTATTAGATGATTTAATTATCTATCAAAAGAAATTTTTAATCTGTTAAGTTAAATATCGCCAACTCAAAATTTTATTAAACCTGTACAAAAAATGTCTAGACTGAATAGCTATAGCTTGCCTTGCTTATTATAGATAGACTGTTAAAGCAGATCATTAATAAAGACCTCCTAGAGTTACTTATTATTATTTATTATTTTTAATTATTTATTTAGTCTATTTTTTTATTAGTTAAGCTATCTATTGTTCAATACTTTGAAAAAGTTTATTTTTAAATAATAAATTGAAGATATCTTTTTTTTTTTTTTTAAAAAAAAGTATTTATAAAAAAATATATATCAAAGTATGTCTACTGATTAGTAAACACAAAAATTATACATTACATATTTAAATGAATTTTTAATAAAATATAACTTCCTAATATTTATATGCAATATAGCTATTATTTCAACAACTAATTCCATCATTTTTATGACAACAAGTATATTGTTGTTTTCATTATTACACACTTTCTAAATTTACAGTTTAAAATCTACAGATAACCTTAAAATTTTATAAGGAAAAAGTTGTTTTTTTGATGCAGTTGTAGCAAATTTGTTTGCAAAAAGTGTTTTTTTTTTTTGTCTAGTTGCAATTAAAAAATACTTATCTTTTTCATCTTTTTTGATAGTAAAGGATTAAACTATGGTTTTTTTTAATAATGTTTACTCAGAATTAATCAAATGAATTGTTTTGTTACCGACTGCAATAAACTTATTCATATTTAAGAAAATATTTAACTTTGATAATTTTAAATACTGATAGTCTCATCTCAAAATTAAAAATCCCATATAATCACAACACAAAACAGCATAAGATAAGATTTAAAATCTTTTAAAAATAGCAACCTTACATGTACTGTTGAAACTCGTAGTTTCTGACCACCAGTCTTGCTCTATTCCTGCATACCCTAGCATAACCATAGTCCATGCTGCTATAGCTTGAGGTAACCCAGTTACAATTAAAATAATCAACTGAGATCGACCAAACTGTCCGATAGAAGACTCAATAACTTCTTGATAATTTGTCATTTTACACTAAACTTTTAGATATTAAAAATAATAGTAATAACTTTTACATAGTAATACTACATACTTCATTAATTAAAAATAACCACTGTTATGTCTAAAAATGTCATTTATATATGTTGATATTTGTACTTCAATTTTAAATAAATTCGTATTAAATTGTTTTGTATGTCATATTGTTGTTTATAAAACGACTCCACGTGGGCTACTTTTTAAAAAAGTAATACTTATTTCCCGGTTTTTTTCTTTTCATGCTTGTCTTAATATTCCGATAAAGAGTAAGCTCATGATCGGAATTTAACAGCAAAATTATAGTAAACGTAATCTTTATCTCATTTCGACTACATCTCATTGTACTCTGCTTATATTAAGCTTTTAAGCTTCATAAACCGAGCTTATGCTTAAAAATTGATAATAAATATATCAATTTCTTAACATTTTTACCAAAAAAATTTTTTTTTGCTTAATAGAAAAGTAACCTCAAATAAAGCAGACTAAATTGAGTTGTTATCTGAATAAATCTTGTTTATATCAAAAAGAGCGTTACGATTTTTTTTTTTTGTCAAAAAAGATGCTTGCAAGTGTTAAATACTAACTATGAACAATCCCATCGTCGAAATCCCCAGCCCATGGTTAACACCGAAAGTTAGAGAGATTATCGTAGAAAAAAGAACATTTTGGGAGAAGTACCGAGTCGCTCGGCGCTTTACACATAAAATCCTTCGAAAGAAACACGCCGAATCATGCAAGCAGGTCAATAACGAGTTTAAAGTAGTAGCTCTACAATACGAATCAGCAATTATTCAAGCCTCAATCCATAACTCAAAATCGATTAACGTCTACATAAATAAAATGCAGAATGTAAAAGATCAAATACGGATAATCGGTATCGTGTAAGTCGATACCAAGAAAAATATTCTCGTATCGTATGGTATCGCTTATATACTAATGTCGATACCATCGGTATTGGTTCGATACCACACGATACTGATAATAAAAAGTATGGTATGGTATCAAATGGCCGTATTGTCATAATTAGAAAAAAAAACAACCAAAATGTGACCTTTTGAATCTATTATTAAAAGAATACAAGTAAGATTGCTTTTTAAAGGTTTAGTTTAATGTTTAGTTAATGATGTTATAAGAGGCATAATGATGATTAGTTTACTTTCCCAGTGGGCACAGGACCTAAATAAGACGTCTTTTGAACGTTCAAAAGACGTCCAAAACGTTTAAAAAACGTTTAAAAGACATCTTTTTTACACCCTGTGTGTACTGGGTTGGTTGTTAAAATTTGAACACAGATCAAAAGACTATACCACAGAAGAACTACGATACCACGAGAGATTTAGTTAAAGTAACAATACCACAGAGAAATTAAAATACGAAAGCAATACCACACAATCAATTAAATTAAAATAACGATACCAGATAAGAAATTAAATTATGGAAGCGATACCACACAATTAATTAAATTAATGTTGCGATACTACTTTAAACATTAAATGATAAATATGATGTGAAACGATACCACACAGTCCTTGAGAATTTCAATTATACTATATGAGTCAATTATATAGGGAAGAGTGCGGAGAAGTGGGACGCGGAGAAGTGGGACATCTCCAAAATTTCAATTAGGAGATGTCATCAATCAACGTTATTTAATGTAAAAATGAGATTTTTCCCAATCTATTTAGCAAACAACGCTCTGTCTTTCCACGTGTGGTAAAAACTACCTTTTTGACAAGTACCCCATCTTTTTTGATAAGATTTTTTTAGAGGTGAAGTAAGACAAAGAAAATTATTTAATCTTCTATTTCTACCACTTATGTGTAAATATTTTGTGGAAATCTCTTAAATATTTTGATGAGGATTACGTGGTTTATGAATTTAATAGTTTTAGTTAAAAGTTTTTGTTAATATGTTGTTAATTACTTACTTGACCCGATTCCATGGCTTTCCCAATTTACCCTAGTAGCACAGCTCCTCAAGTTAAAAATAGCATATTGTAAAGTTTATATTTTATTGCAACCTGCTGTCAATTTTAGTGAATGAAATCAGTGCCCGAAATTATACTTTATATGTTAAAAATTGTTTGGTGCAGTACAAAAGTTATAGAAAAAAGATATTAAAATTATTCTAGAAATATTTTTTATTGTCCCACTTCTCCCCACTCTCCTTTACATCTAAGTTGTTATATAAATTTACTATTTCAAATTACTAATTGTTTATAAAATAAAATGCAAATTTTCGCGAAGACCCGAGCTGCGATACCAAATGATGCTAATGGTATCGGTATCAAATGATACCAATATAACCAATTTTTTCAATAACAGTATCGCATGATTTCGATATCTATACTGTAAGGTATCGCACTGATACTGAACGATATTAACATAACCGATGTTTTCGCTACCATTAATGCGTCATCTCAATATTGATGATGTAAGTTATCGCGCCAATACCAGACGATAAACCCGATACCGATTATCTAGTATCTATTGGAAATATGTCGAATTTTAAATGACAACTTTCAGTATGTTTTTGTAATTAAGCCAATGTCAGATTTCGAACCACGCATAGAAGTGACAAGTGCAACAAAGACACAGATTATAACAAAAGATGAAGTACAGAAGAGACTCGAAACTTTGGATGAGAACACGTCGATAGGTACCGACGTCGTTTATTAACGGCAAATGTTAACTCAAAGCATTTAATATAGACTATTCTCATCTATAGTAACCTTGACAAAGTTATGGAGCGTTTTATTTGAGACTAGATTATGAATCACTGCATTTTAAACGGTTTGATATCAAAAACCCAACATGGGTTTGTTTTCAAAAAGTTGTTCCTGACGAGCCTATTTGAGACACTTGATATTATGACAGAAGGTATGTACCAAGTATACGTTGCAAATGTAACATTTATGAATCTAGAACAAGCCTTTGATAAAGTCCATTACAAAGGACTCCTCTAAAAACTTCAAAGCTACAGAATCAAAAATGAGCTCCACGCGTGGCATAACTCTTAGGAAGGCGGCAGAGTCGTAATCGGAGAACACACCTCAAATTATATAGATGTTACCAGTGTACCACATCCCAGTCGGCATATCTAGTATTGTAAATACTCGTAGTATTGATCACGTATAACATACCGCCATTGATACCAGAAAAATACGCATTTAGTTTTAAGTTTCGAATTCGAGTTCAATACCACTTATTTATCAAAAATACGTATTTATAATATTTGATCAAAATCGGATATGATATCGAACCCGATTTTGATCAAATATTGCCAAATAAAGGAAAAACGAAAATCTTTGCTTTTAAAGCGCATGCTTAAACTGATATAGCGAAAATAAAATTTAAATTAAAAAGGTTTCCTTTGAGAAATTTAGTAAATTATCTCCAGTACAGTTACAGTACTTTTTTGCACTAAAAGAGTTACTAAAACTTTATCATAAAAATATTTATTTACTACTTTTAAATTTATTAATTTAGTTTTATGAAGTCCTAAATTAATATAATTCAAATATACGTTAAATCCTATCATTTCATACCTTACTTATTTTATTCCGTTGATTACTATTTTATTGACATTTCTGTTATACTATTACCTTTTTTTGTTCTGTTTTAGAAAATTTAGAAAAATAAGTTAAAATTTTGAGCCAACGCTGACATTTTATTTGTTGCTAAACGTTAAATTTTGTTATTAGGATTGCAGTTCTTTTATCTGTTTTTTGTTCTTTATTCAATAAGTATTTGATTTAAATTAAATATGATTATAATTTGATATTTTATTACGAGATATATGTCTTTATATATAAATATATATGAACCTTTTTAGATTTTTTCATGTTATTTTAAAATTTTTTGTTCACGCAATTCAAGTTATATATGTCTATAGTTTGCATATATGTTTATATTATGTTCAGAATTAAAAAGTTTTTGATAAATATATGTATGTGGTAATATGTGTTATATAATTGTTTTATAAATGTATTTTTAAAATAGTATAAAATGTATCTATTGTGTATATAAATATTATAAGAAGTGTTTATATATGTTATATAAATTTAAATAAATATATTGTGTTTTATAGTTAGTATATATGTTTATATTATGTTGTTTCCATGACATAGAAACATCATAATATAAACATATATACTAACTATAAAACACAATATATTTACTTAAATTTATATAACATATATAAACACTTCTTATAATATTTATGGATCATGTTTTCAAAGTGTGTGACTTGGCAAACGTGTTGAGCAAGATTTGGCATAAAGTTGTTATTTATGTTACTAATGTTGTTACATTTGGCTTACCTTTATGTTGGTGTCTATTGTTAAAAATTATAAGTGGTTTTATTATTGAAAGTCACTGCTTTTAATCATTCACTAAAAGCCACTCAAGAAAAATCATTTTGCCACATATACATTTTGTTTATATCTTAATTTGAATTTTTAGAACCATGACGTACCAACATGAATTGTTTTCTAAAAGCTAACATGAAATAACAATATTTAACAACTACTACTCTCTTATCATGACATCTTATCTCTATCTGATATATTGATTTGCGATTCATATATGATGTTTTTCTTTGTATTTGCTTATCCATTACATTTTTTTATTTCAGATTTATCATATGATGTATTTATGCAATATAAAAGAACGAATATATGTAAATTTTTATGAATTTTTTAAAAACATCTGCTAATAATTAGTCCAGTCAACGTTCAAACTTCAATGTTGCATATGTCATCTTTAAGTAGTTTCTAGGCTTTTCTAAATGTGTTTCTTATTCACATGGTTTTACAAGCAAGGTATGCAAGCAAATTTGAGCTGAAAATTTTTTTTTAGCCTTTAAGGAGAATTGGCATTACACTTTTTTAAATTTAATTTGTTTAAATATAGTAGTTTTAACAAATAAATGTTTGTTTGTTCTTTGTTTTTTTACTTATTTGTTTTTAAATTCTTAAGAACTTGGCAACTTATCTAAGAAAGTTTTTTTTTTTTTTTAGTGCAATTGGAAAGAGCTGAAAGTTATTTTTTAGAGCAATTGAAAAGAACTACAGCGTTTTTTTGTTACTTCACACAGTATAACTGATACTGATTTGAGTAAGTTTACTATTTTGTTTTATTTGATATTGGATTTATTTGATATTTGATATATGTTATATTAGATATATATTTTATGTATTTAACATGGAAAACTGACTGTAATTTGTTGACACAAAAGTTTATAAACATAAATCTGCCTATATTTCAGTATATTTTATATTTCTCTGTATCTTTATAAATATTCTTTCTTAGAAAAAATAACAGACTAGAAAAAAATAAATTCCTTTTGAAAGTAGTTGAAAAAAATGATGATGTATTTCCATATTTCATTGTGTAAAGTGTAATACCACTTTTTAAAGGTATGTGAATAGATATATGGGGGAACATGGGGCAAGATGACGACTGTTTCGAAAAACGCCTTTATCTTAGTCTGTCCCAAAAAATAAAACTTACCTTTAGCTGGTGATGTAGCAATGTAATAAATCAAGTCAAACGAGGATAAAAAGTTTTTTTTTCAATGTCGGAAAAACTTTTTTAATACTTAGCTTTCGTCACAAAAATAATATTTAAAAAGAAACCATTGATAAATCTAGTGAAATTAATCTACTTCCCTTTCAGCTAAAGTCAACTGTTATATTTAGTTTTGCTTAAGAGATAACTGTAGGTCGTCATCTTGCCCCACTCGCCATTTTACCCCATGTTCCCCTATATATATATATATATATATATATATATATATATATATATATATATATATATATATATATATATATATATATATATATATATATATATGTATATATATATATATATAATTAAATAATTAATTTAGAGTAAAATATACTGATTGACATAGCTTCATTTTTTTATACAAGATTGTGCATTTATTATTTTTATGCATTATGGTAAAAATAATTTTGTGCATTGTAGTCTAGATTCTTTTTTAATTAAAAATAATTGATGTAAATAAATGTTTTTTAATATTTTTGATAAACGACTAATGTATGTAAACATATAAAAAGATATGGATTTCAATAAATCTTAAGTTTAAATAAAGTCTTTGATTAGAAAAGATCACAATTTGTAAGATTCTTTTACGTTCATTTATTCAGTTGCAGCGATAGTAAGATTACTGGATATGTTTAATGATAATAGTTAAATTGAAATAGATAGTATTAGGCTCAATGAAGTTGTTAATGTAAATGCTTATAGGCAACTTGAAAATAGTAGTCAAATGAAAAAAATAGATCATTTCTAAGAAATATTTTACGATTTGCTTGCTATTTTATGGTATAATTGTTTAAATTGTTTAACTATAATTGTCCCTCGATTGTTCAAATATTGTAATAAATAAAATCTTTTCAGTCCAAGTATTTAAGTTAATAAAATATTTTATTAAGTTGTGGTGTTATTTGCCAGTGTTACTACATTGTGTTGTCTAGCCTTTTTATAATCTTTTTTAATTATTCTGTAGTCACGGAATATATATTTTCTGTTATTATTATCCTAATTCTACTAACAATAAAATGCAAATAGTACTTTTGTAATTAAAAATTGTAATTTTTTTTTAATTTAATTTTTTAGGTATTTGCAGGCTTTACTTAACTCTCCGTTTCTGGTACTTGTGTTGTGACAGATTTTAAAAAGAACTCAACTGATGTTGATGCGGTCTTCGTCGTTAACTATAAGCAATGACGTTGCTGATAGGGAGTCAAAGTTAAAATATTTATAGATAAATTTGTATTTAATTTTTTAGATAATATATCAAGTTATTAATGTGTTTTTATTGTTATTAATGATTTAATAACTCATAACCCGTATTACGGGTTTCTTATTGCTAGTCATTTTCATTATGTTATGAATTCATATTAGTTAATAAAATTGTATTGAATATTCTCTGATTATCGTGTTTTATACGTGTTTAAATGCGAGTTTGATACTCAGTAGGCGTCGTATTGTATACCTGTCTTTATACGCATCTGATGTCTATTTTTAATGCGCGTTTGACACGATAAAATGGCTAACAAATATTCGTAAATAATGCGTATTCTGGAAAGTTTTAAATGCGCATGTAATACCAGGAAAATATCGTATTAAATATTCTCTGGTTATCGTATTTTATACGTGTTTACAAGAGTTTCAAATGCGAGTTTGATACTCAGTAGGCGTCGTATTGTATACCTGTCTTTATACGCATCTAATGCGTATTTCTAATGCGTATTCGACACAATAAAATGGCTAACATACATACCACATCGATACGTATTTAAACGAGTTTCTAATGCGCATTTACAACTAAATTTGCCGACTGGGATAGTTCAGTTTTAGGATCATTACAGTTACTTCTGTATATCATCAATCTTCCAAAAAAAATTTGATCAGATCAAGCTCTACTCTGATGATAGAAAAATCATCGGCATAATAAAATTGGACTGGAACGCCGATCTTTTTCAAGCAGATATAAACAAAGCCGTTGAATGATCACAGTAATGGTTAATGAATTTCAATTTCGAGAAGTTTAAAGTGATGCATATAGGATGAAGAAAAAAAATATCAACACAAAAATATTTCATGCCAGGACACTTGCACTTGAAGTTACTCATTTAGAAAGAGTTTCTAATTTGGGAGTTCTAATTTCGGCAGACATTAAACTCAAACCTCAGGTTACGGCTACTGCTGCGAAAGCTAACCGATCCTTAGATAGGCTAAACAAAACTTCATCAAAGTACATTACGCAAGGTCATAATCAACGGCTGACACTGCAACAAGTATATATATATATATATATATATATATATATATATATATATATATATATATATATATATATATATATATATATATATATATATATATATATAACAGTGTATGTATTCATAGGTATAAGTGTATAAGAATAATATACAAGAATAGTATTAATAAATTACTTTAATATAATAAACTCCGGGACCTTTGTAGAGTTGTGCTTTCCTCTGTTTACGTCACTGGTTATGTTGATCGGTGATTTAGGATCTGATGATCACTTTCTTTATAAAAAAATTAAAATTGCATTTAAAGTTTCCAATTGATTTCTTTTTGTTTCGTAAGTGAAATTTTTGGTGCGTTATACAAAATTTGATCATAATTTTTTCTATAGAAATGATATAGAAACTTTTTTTCAAGCAGACAAATATCTAAAAGATATTTTTCTGCTACAAAAAAATAAATTGTTTTTTAATGTTAAATTAAATAAAAAATATCTCTGCGGCTTTTTTTCATCTAGACGCTAAATTTATAAGCTCCAAGAAGACGGATTTCTGAATTTGATAGAATTTAGAGAGAGTGATGTGATCAGAAAATACTTATCAAAAAAAATTATTGTATAATGTATAAGCATATTTTAAAAATATGCTTATACATTATACAATATTTTGTCATTAAAATTTTTAATACAAAAATTAAAACAACATGTCCACAATCAATGTTCAGGGTCTTTTCAAAAAATAATAGACACTCATAAATACTAATAATCGGTTAATGCTTATTTTACTAAATCTAGGGAAATAAAAGTGTATTTTTCTAACTGTGTACAGTGTTTATGTGAAGTTAGTTAATAGTTCAGTTAATAGTAGTACAGTTAATAGTAGTACAGTGTTTATGTGAAGTTAGTTAATAGTTCAGTTAATAGTAGTACAGTTAATAGTAGTACAGTTTTTAAAGTTTTAATAGATTGTTTTATTTTTGTTTGGGAAAAAAGTCAATAAAAAAGAACAACAAAAAAAAACTTTAAAAAAAAGCTTTTGAGTTATGTTATAATTGAGAAAAAAGAACTTTACCTGCTAAATGTCTTTTATTTAGTTTTGATACGAAAAAATCAACAGTTTTGTTTATGCCAGGGAAAGATTATAAATGAAAAGATTATTATACTTAAGATTGTTATCAAAAAAATACGGGAAAACCTCTTTATTATATTGTTATTTTGATTTAAGCAACCATGCCAACAATTTTTATTAACCATTGAAGGAACAATAGTTGACAGGGTACCAAATAAGACAAAAAGGTCGGAAATAGACGTAAAGCTATGCATCTAAACAAAATTTAAGTACAAATCTATTACTAAAAAAAAAAGATTTTTAATTGAGTTAAATTACATTTTTGAGTATACAAATGAGATTATCACTAGTAATTTAAAAAATTACACTTGTTTTGAAAATATGCCAAAGAATTTCAACATGAGCTAAAAAAATTATAAAATATAAGACATTGAAATACTCTATCAAACAAAATCTTTACTCGTTTTTATATTTATTTCTCATTTTAAAACTGCAAAGTTCTCATATTTCCTATCTTTGTATATTTTATAATAGTACTGACGCAAATTGACGCACTTACATAAATTTAAAAAGTTTAGACGTTTATAAAAATTGCACTGGTGCAGGGATTAAAATCCTTATAAAAATTTATGATAACCTGAGCCAATTATTTGTTTTTTTTTTGATTTAGGCCTAAGATTAACTGATATATGTTCGAAACCAAATATTGAACCGCATAACTTCCGATACTAATTATATTAAAGATGAAAATGAATTAATGATCATTTTATATTAGTAAAAAACATTGTGAGCAGTTTTTTTTATTTTTTGTTTTAATAAAATAACCAATTTCAAATTTGGAAATGTATTTACTTATCCTAAGATTCAAAGTCTTTGCTAATAATTGTAAGAAGTTGGCGATAGAGGTGTTAGAGCAAACTTTTAAGAACAACAAATGCAATTTATCAGCTCGGAGGAAAATATATTTAGGCACTTGTTAAATAGTTTAGAAAGAAACAATCATGTATGTTGTCCGAATCACAAGCTATGGAGAAGTTTAAGTGAGCAATAACTGTAACATTCAATGCCGAAGTGATTTTGATGCCTTACAATAGAATAACCAATTTCTCCAGGATGGTGGTCACTAGATTCAGAAATAAATTAGATAAAAAGTTCTTTGCAAGTAGTTCTGCTTTACACTTGGAAAAGATAAAATATGGTTAGACCCATATATAAAAGATGGAATGTTCGACCTTTACCACAAAGTATCAACCTTTGTAAGAAATGGCTCAACATTGTACACTAAAAACATTAACACTAACATCTTTCATGTGCAATATGGTATTTTAAATTTAAGACAACTGATATAAATGTATTCTGACAGGAAATATCAATGACACTATAAAATAGTCATGTCACAAAGAGTCTAATTCACTCTGAAACGACTAAATTGTCGTTGGACTACGCTCTTATACCAATGCAAGTTTTTTTTCCTGTTTTTTGGTATAAGCGGACAAATTCTAGACAATATCATTTTTTTTTATATGTTGAATTCCTCGTGTTCTTACAACAGGTTTCTCTCTGTTGTCAAATAAACCATATTAAAGTGATTTGGTCTAGGGTTTACTTATTCATCTTAAAAGGAGATGAAGAGTCCTTCCAATTGTTAAAATCTGTTAGTCGCATAGACTTGACAATAACTTTTTCAAAGTTACCATTCTACAGTTAAGCTAGTCATTGAAATTGAATCTGCTAAGGTAAGATCAACCCGGTGACAGAAGTTTTCTGCAGACATAAATGTATGTCAGGCTTCAAAATTTCAATTTTATTTGCAAAATTTTCCTTACTGTTTACTATATAAAGTTAGAAGATGAAAAATTCCCAACTTTTATTTTAAATGACACAGTTATTAAGCTATATAATGAAAAGTGTTATAATATATATTTACTTTGAAGCCGCTTAACTTCTAAAGTTAACTGAACTCTAATTTTTTTTTGTCTTCTAAAGCTCTTTCAACTTCTATAAAATAATGCAAATTATATTTAGATTTGTGAATTAAAAAAAAACGTGTTCAATAAAAATATTCTTAATTTGAGTGGACTGAAGTTCCTGTCTATTGATATGGTTCAGGTCCTAAACAAAAACATCATTTTAATTTTTAACTTATATAAATCGCATAGGTCTACAGTACAAAGTTGATGAAGACTTCTCATTAATCCATAGAATCTCAAATGTAGCAACTATAGACAATCATTATTCTTGGATAATTTGTATTGTTACTACAGAGCAAGTGCTTCATTCTTACTATAGGAACTACACTGCTGTACAGCTACTTCTTCTTTGGTACTAAATATTTTCTTCAATTTCTGTGCATCTTTTATTCCCATATCTATTTTTAGATGCAACAATTAAACAGAAAATTTCACCTTAGGTCACCCTCTTCCTGTAAATTAAAAGGCGCTACAACATTTTATCCAACTCTTTCTAAAAAAATGTAACCAATTAAAAACTAGACACTCATAAAATATTACTTCTTTGGTGGAGGTGCAAGAGTAGGACATCTCTTCACTTATAAAAATATTTATGATCACATGACCCATGGCACTTGAATATCTGTGTACACTTTTTTTAATGCTCTAGTCTTTAAAAAAGTCTTTAAAAAGATTTTTTCCATATTCGATGAAATCTATAATATAATACTTTATAAATATTTTGTAAATTAAAAACTAGACGTTTAACTATAATTTACAGAGTTAGGTTCAGTGTCACACATATAGTAGAAAACTAGTTAAGCTGGGAATGACACCTTTTTAAGATAAACAGATAAAAAAAGTTCTACATTCTAAAAAAGTTTGTTAAACATTCTTTCTATTTTAGTGGGCAAAATGTAATCAAAATGTAATCAAAATCTAAATTTTACATGGTTATAACACTAAAATGTAATTAGATGAAATTGAAAAAATTCGGATGAATTTAGTATAAGATAGTGAAACTAAATATTTTATTAAGTCATTGCCATCATGTTTAGGCAGAGAAAGTGAGCGTGTAGGGACATGGGCGCCCGATTTTTTTTTTGATGTTTCAGTTTTGACACTTTCACGCATTGCGCAAACTTCAAACTTAAGTATGTTATTACCGATGCCAAATAAAGAGGCCTTGCAAAAAATTAGAATGGTGGATACATGGGAACAAAAACGTCCTATTGATTAGTATATAGAGAAAATCTGTTAGGGAAACAGAAAGTTTCTGAAAAATGTTTCGTTTACTTTTTAAAATTTTGTGGGCTATTGAAGCTTTTTTAGTTTTTGCTTTCTTGGAATCCATTTTTTTAGTTAGGCAAGAAGTTGCACATAATTTTTGTATTTAGTAAAGTCGTAATCCAAAATCTCTCTCTAAAAAAAATATAAAAAAAGTTGACACTATGTGGTTGGCTAACTATCATAGTTCAAAAGTACAAAGTATATTAAGTTTTGTCAATTTTAAATGGCAGTTAATTCTAACGGCGAAAAGTTGCACATGATTTTTCTTGCACATTTTGTAAATATCGTAAGTATTGAGTATAAAGATGCAAAAAAAGTTTTGTGATACCTAAGGTCTATCCATTTATCAAGGCTTGAAATTAGAAAAAAAAAAAAATTATAGTATTTGTACAAAATGACCTGTTACGTCGCAATAAGCGTCACAATCCAACTAAAGTACCCAGACAGCAAGGATATACTGGTCCAATAATGGCTAACCTTTGCTAGCGGATTCATTTAAGGACCGATAAAGTTTCGTTCTTGGATTGCCAAAAGTATATCATGTTGGGTCTCAAAAGAAGCGAAATTATATAAACATTTTAAAAATAATCATCATTTTATAAAAAAAATTTTGTTTTAGATTTCACTGTTTAGAAAATGATATTTTTAAACTAAAAATTAAAAATATGCAATATGCAAATTTTATAATAATTTTTTTTTCTGAATGTTTTTTATAAAATGATGATTAATTTTAAAATTTTTATATAATTTCGCTTCTTTTGAGACCCAACATAATATACTTTTGAAGAACTATTTTTTTGATAATTATTGGGACCCAACTGATGTTTAACCCAGACGGCACAACTCGTTTAAAAGTTACGCGTGGTTTCTGTTGCGTGTTTAAAACTCCCGAAAACACTAAGAATAACACGTGTCAAGAATAGGGTTTTGATTCCGTGAAATTAACTACTATATTTTACCAAAAAACCAGTTTGGATTTAAGATATTTTAGTTATGGTTTTTCAGTTACAAAAATGGAGTATTAAATTATCATAAGTTTTCGCAACGAATGTGAAACCATTACTAAAAGCACGCGATTTTTCAAATTTATTGCATTTTTATTATTCGGAAGGTTTTAGAGTGTGAGTATATATATATATATATATATATATATATATATATATATATATATATATATATATATATATATATATATATATATATATATATATATATATATATATATATATATATTATATATATATATATATATATATATATATATATATATATATTTATATATATATATATATATATATATATATATATATATATATATATATATATATATATATATATATATATATATATATATATATAATACATTTTTTGTGTTAATAGTATTATTGTTATTACTATTAGTATTGTTATTATTGTTATATGTTTGAAAGTACTAGTGTTGTTCCTATATAAATGTGTGTGTACTAAATGCTATAGGATATCCTATTAATAATAATTATTTAACAAAAATTAAAAAAAAACAAGTTCAGCATAGTAGAAAGAATATATGAAAAAATATCGATCAGCCTTAGCTGGAAATTTTTTTCCTGAATCTTTAAATTTGTCTTCGAGCTGCGAGGCTGCACCAATATACTACCTATGCTTCATCGAATAAACTTTCTCTACCAATATTGACAGTAAAATCTAGTAATACTTTGTTGCAAAATACTGTCCGTAAGTAACTTTACTTATCTGTAAATCAATTTTTTATATTTAAAAATTATATAAAATTATTATGTAAAATTATTATGTAAATTAATTTTTAATTGTTTGAGAAGATACAAAAATGAGTCAGCAGTATAAAAAATATGGCATGAGCCGAAGCCAGCAAGAAAATTTCTTATTCTGATTGCAGAAATTATATTTTTTTTTGCTGATAAAGGTAAGGGTCTATTATCAAGCAGACTATGGCTAGTGATATGCATTAGCACATACTGAACTTTTTTTGTTTTGTTTGTGTGTGTGTGTGTGTATATATATATATATATATATATATATATATATATATATATATATATATATATAACATTTTTAAACCAGAATATGTGGGTTTTAATAAGCAACAAAACATAAATTGAAAAGATTCTACTATAAGTCTTCTACTTACTTATAATCTACTAAAATAATCTTAATAATTCTACTTAAAATCAACTACTAAGTTTTTCACATATTCAACGAAAAAGAGAATGAGAAAAAATATTAATGGTGGTACAACTGTTAATGAAAATACTTGTATTGAAACTCTAGTTATTTATCTTTAACTTCAAAAAATTTAAAATGACACTAATATTTCTGGTAAATTTTGTTTTTGCAAATTTTATTTTTTAGGAGTTTTACCATTATCACATAATCTAGATAAAGACAATATATTTATAGAAGACTTCAGAAACTTAATGAAGACAATAATATTAATGTTGATTAAGGTAGTTGACTATTAATGAACAAGGGGGCATGTGTGCATATAGTTTTTTTAAACATTATGTATAACTTATGTTTATATTTATTACCTATATTTGAGTGTATATTAGTCTAATTAATCTTAAAACAGGATATTTGCACTTTAACAAGCAACAAAACCTAAATGAGATGGTTTCGAATCAACCTTTAAAGATTTCTATATTTAAAAGCAAAAATAAATTAAGAGAGGATTTGCATCCTGGTACAAATGCTAATGAAAATACTTGTGAATACTCGGGCTTCTGGGTCCTTCCAAAGTAATAACTTATTTGCATTTAATTTAAAAGTTTCTAATATTTAAAAAGTACAATAGTATATTTGATGAATTATGTTTCTTAATGGGTTTCATAAATTCTTAAAGGGTTTCATAAATTCTTAAAGGGCGTCTCTTATATAGGTTGAAGTAGGTGGCTCTAACAAACAATTTGGAAAGAAGAATGAAGGGTCAATTCCGTTTAAATGTGCAGACACAAACAAGCGTGATTAATAAGGAAAAAAGCAATTTCACTCTTCCATCGAATCATCACTCTGGTTTTTTCAAACAGCATTTTTTATAGTGCATTTATTTAGGTACAATACAAAACAATAGACTAAGATAATCATTTATTTTGTTATTTATTATAAAACTTGTTTTTTTTTAAATAGATTACGGCGAATCATCAAAAACCATTACCAATACAGATCGACCAAAAAATCAGACAAACGAAACCTCTCCCATGGATGATGCCATGTTTTAGCGTCAAATGATTGTGTCACACCATTAAAAGAAATTTTGAAATTGCTGCAATAGTTTTTAGATAAAGATTTTAATAAAATTAAATTTGAACAGGTTATCTCAATTGAGGAATTAGTAAAGTTCGAGACCCGACTTTTAAGAAAAATTAAAAAGAACATTCGATGCTACTGGAATTGTTTGTAAAAATGCGAAAGCGTATTGTTATACGATTTTAGATTTTATAATGACGGAAGAGGCGATCAATCGAAATTAAATATTATGTATGGTAACCATGTGCCAAACGTCTTTTATTAGCTTATTTTTAATGATTTGGATTTTTATTTCTTTGTTTATTTTTTCTTTGTAGTATTATTGTAAAATAATTTACCTTAAAAAACAAAAATAAAACAACAAAATTGTCGTAAATATAATGTAGTATATATAAAAAAAGGTTTACATGTTTAAAGCTATAAACGTGTCTAACAAAACCTACGTATTTTTGGTTTATCATTAAACCGTGCTGAACAGCTTCAGGCATAAGTTTGGAAAACTTATGCCTGAACTAACTTAAATATGGCATTAAATAAAGTTTCCGTTCGGAAACTTTATTTAATGCCATAAGTCCGTCTTAAACTATAGAAAACACGAATTTAAAACCTCATAAAACACGAGTTTAAAACCTCAAAAACACGTACTTAAAACATAAAAAAACTCGTGTTTGAAACCTTAGAAAACACGTGTAAAACTCCAGTTAAACTTCCCGTGAAATCCACGTGTTTTCGGTTTACGCCTGGATCGTAACAAACACGTGTTTATACGGGTTTTAATTCCGAGATTAAAACCAGATGTGCCGTCTGGGAAGCTACCCCTAAAAATTTTTTTTTTTCAAAAATTTTAGTATTATTTTATTATATAGAACACATTTAGAGGGTGAGAGCAGACATTTTGAAAAAAAGTTATTTTAATAGCCACCCTAATATAAATACATACATATATACATATACATGCATATGTAAATATTTATGTGTTAGTATATATATATTTATATGTTAGTATGCTTATATATGTATAAATAATTATACATGTATTTGTATGTATACAAATAAACATGTAAAAATGTCAAATAAAAATTGGCACAAAAATAACACTTCACACAAATTGATACATCAGATATCTTTGAGTACTAATACTTTTTTAGCATATTATAATAATAAAATCAGTTGACTACCTTTATATACTTGAATTTTTCAAGAATCCGTCTGTATTTGCACAATTGCTTTATTTATTCAAATTCGATAAATTTTTTTCTCAATGTAGTTTATAAGTTTCCTAACATTTTGAGTGCTCCCCAACACTTTATACCTAAAAGACACAGATAGTAAGTTAAATACTATTTCTTACTCTCCGTTATTGCCAATAATGAAGAATAAGAAAAAGTATCTTCGATATTGCCAATAATAAAGAACATTATATTTAAGTTTCAACTTAAATATTTTAAATATATGCTTGTAATGTTAAATGTCATACGTTTAATTTTAAATATATTAATGGTATAATGATACTGTGCATCTTTTTAAAAATGTTTAAGATTTTTTAAATTGTAATCATACTATGGCAACATTTTAAAGTCATTGTATCTATATCATTATAATTATTATGTCAGAGAACTATTGTCAGAAAATTCGTCAGGTTGCCGATCAAAATGTGCTTTTAATATTATACACACACAGGTATTTATGTAAATATCAGTCTCATTTATTCATTTTTGCCATATAAATATGAGCTCAATTATTTATACTATTTAAATTGGAAAAATTACACAACATATGATCATCGTAAGTCATATTATAATAAATTAATTTATCACAGCGTGTTATATACTTTATTTAGAGTCTGCTGTGAAGTAAATTAAATATTCAATTATAAAATATATCTTAAATATGAAATTGGGAATGGAGTTTTGGCCCATAATAATACAAGTATCACATATTTTAATAAATATCATTGTAAGTAACCTGCACTTGGTTTTAATTGTAAATTTTCATTGTGATAATAATTGCATTTTAGTTCACAAAGTTATAAAAAGATCCCTAACTCGTAGTCTAGGTAACTATGGTTTGATTTTAATGGATAAAACGTCAATAATAAAAATAAGTGTTATCGTAACATAGTAACCATTTTGTTTAAATGTTGTGACCATTTTGTTTAAATGTTGTGACCATTTTGTATATATGTTGTTACTATGTTGTATAAGTATATATGAAATAAATTATTAAGTTGTGCTTATGTCTATTTTTATTTACTAAAGTTAAAATGGATGCAAGCACTAAAGAAGAAAATAACTTTACAAATTGAAGCAGAAATTTATAACGAATCATGTTGGCGATTGGATATGAATCGCAGAAAAGCACCATTGTCGAATGGTTACGAATTAAATCATTGTATAACAATTGTTTTTTGTCGCGTAAATATGTTTTGAAATTTAAGTCTGATTTTCAAAGTTATTCATAAAAATTTAAAATGTCAATAATCGTGTGTCTAATACATTTTGTTCTCCATAAACTAATGAAAAATACGCCAATTTTTTAACCAAAAAAATTACAGTCGATTCTGCTAAAAACAACTTTAAATACTTAAGAAGACTAAACTAAAATGAAAATAAAGTGACTTAAAATCCATAACAATCCCATGCGCGACCCAGTTAGTTAATAAAGATAAGATCACGATGGTATGGTGTAATGGTTGTGTAATAATGGCTAATCGTTGTTCTGTTAGTTCTTGTCCTCCACTAGCAAGCCGCTGTTTTGCCATCACTGACCACGGCTGGTCATGAAAAATCCTTAGAGCAAAACGGACCTTCGGCAGCCGTGGCTGGTCCAGCGCGGCAGCCTACACAGGACCAGTGCGGGACCATTACGCCCTTGCTGTCTGGCTAGGAAGTAGGTTATTAATCCAAGAACCACCAAATTTTTTAATAGAATTATACACAGGACATCATATATTTATTTTTGTGCATATCTAAAAAAAAGAATTCAAATATTTATAAAACCAGAGGTTTTTTCTTTTTTTCCAGATTTATATAGTTTACCGGTCATAAAATGTAGACCGATAGTTTTCTTTATTTAACCAAGGGGCGTGCAGAGGGCGAGTCACCCGAGCAATATCTCGGGACTCCGATTCCAAAGTCCTGCTAGTGGTTGACCAAAAAAAATTTAACCGCAGAAATTCATAACACTTCCAGTTTTTTTTTTTTTTTCTAGCAAACCAGTTACAACTTTGCGCACACATATACAGAACAAAATGTTTAATGCCGCCAAAAATAAAGAAGCGATTTGTTGCATTAAGTTCATAAAATTTGTTGCATCAAATAAAAAAACTGCTGTAACACGATTCATTCTATTAATCTTTACGGACTGAATTAAACAAGAAAAAAACATTATGCAAAATATTTTTTTAACTTTTCTTGATATTTAAGTTTAGTTAAAATTAAGCAATATAATTTAATTAAGCAAAATTAAAAAATTTTTAAATAATTATTTTTTTTATTTGGAACTACTAACCTAATTTCGTAAAAAATTATTTAAAAAGATAAAATTAGAAAAATCGAGTAAAAGTACCGCAAACCGGACACTCTTCACAAAAAGCTAAATAACTTTTTTAATATTGATTTTTTTTCTGGAATATAGTTGTTTATTAAAGTTGGAATATAGTTGTTTATTAAAGTTGGAATATAGTTGTTTATTAAAGTTGGAATATAGTTGTTTATTAAAGCTCCAACTTTAATAAACAACTATATTGGTAAACATATTTTACTTTTGGATGGTCACAGCACACACGTGTCACAAAGTGTAGCCTTAAAGTGTAAAGAAAACAATTTAACACATAATTTACATTCCCACCCATTCATCTCATATTCTGCAGGTTTTAAAAACACTGGGCTCTTTCTTATTTCCAAATCAAGATAACACATAATATACATTCCCACCCAAAAGTAAAATATGTTTACCACCAATTTTTAGAATGTGAGGAATAAACATTTCATCGAGCCACTGCAAAAATTGATTACTTTCCATCCAACCAGATAGTGATGTCGGGTAAAGTGTGTTTGGTGGGTCGATTATTTTATTTGTAAACAGCAAAAGGCGGTAGAAGTAATCCGTCAGCATTAACACAATTAAGAACAGCGTAGTTTATTTTTTTGTTATTTCGATTTAATACTAGTGGACGCTTTGCACCTCTTCTGGTAATTACTTTCGCATCCCTTTTCTCACGATTGAAACCAGTTTCATCATAATTCCACAAATGCATGTCTTTACTAAAACCTATTTTTGCAAAATCAAAATGTTTTTTCAAAACATCAAAATAACGGGAAAAAATTTCTGGTGTGCATGACCCTGCTCTCAAAGATGCGATGTTTGCAGCTGTTCTTTCGCTTAGTTTTGAGTGCCATCGAATCATTAATACTTTGTGCCATTTGTGACTAGGCGTTTCATTTTTGAACAAACACGTTTTATCATTTTCACTAAACTTTTAACTTGATTTAATTGTCTAACAAAGTCCCAATCGCCAAGCATCTGAAGAAGGTGAACCAAGGTTAACTCAATAAAATTTTGTTGTATTGCCACTACCAACTACAAAAGTCTTATTTGATTTTGGTCGGATAACGTTGATTTTGGTATGCGGTAGAATTATGCTGCGGCTCTTCAGCTCAACTCGCCATTTTCAATCTTATCCAATGCGCTTTTTGTTTTCTCCTCAGTGTAAGGCTTCTGGTTTGTTTTATTTTTGCCATTATAAGCTTAGTAAATTCAATTCAGTTACATACTTTTGAAATTGAAGAAACGATGCATTTTTGTGGTTACTTTGTGTACTTTTGCACTTTAACCTCAACAGTATAAGTGCAAAAGTGCAAAATTAACACGAAAGTGTTAGTTAAAAAACTTAAAAAACCCAAATGAAAAAAATTCAGTCAGTGTAAAAAAATAAAAAAATAAATTAACTTTAACATAATAAAAAAATTTCATTAGAGTGAAAAAATAATAAACAGATTAACCTATTAAATTTCAATTGATTATAGGGTGGATTTATTGTGTCCAATTTAAGGTGAAAACTGAAGAAAATCTTATTTCCGTCATAACTGAGTAAAATTATGAAAATCTAAAACTATTTTGAAACTAGCAGAAAATTTCCAATAAAATAGCTTCCTTTGGTTTCAAATTCCTTTTTAAATCTTTCATGCTAAGAACCTAATTTCCAAAAAAAAGTTTGACTTTTAGGGTTAGATTTTGTTTGAACTTAAATATCTTATTAAAGCAATCATTTGAATAATTTTTTTTGAAACTTTATAGTTTTCCACACACTAAAAATTAAAAACTTTTTTAAATTTTGCAAATATCTTTATTCTTAGCGAAGATACTTAGTTTTTTCGAAATATGTCCGCTTTTGCGCACTGTCCGGTTTGTGGTACTTTTACTCTCTTTAAGAAATTTAAGCAAAATCCTATTTCCGTTTATAGACGCATAGTGTTGCAAAGGTGATGAGTTTTGTTAAAACATAAGGATGCAAAAATGTCAATACATACCATTAACCAGGGATGCGGAGTCCCAAAAGGACTCCGGCTTTATATCTCCATTTTTTTTTTTTCATGTTTATTAACTTATGATCTGCTAAAAGAAAAAAATTCATGAGATTTAATGACTTGGAACTTATTGTTTTTAAGCCCGGAGTCCTGGAGTCCCGGAGTCCTTGCCGCTATTATACCTAAGGACTCCGGGTTAAAAAAATAATTGTTCCTCTCACCTAAAAGTCTTTTTTTTTTCCTATTAGAAGTTCATAAACTTTTTTATATTTTTAGAGCTCCTGTATACCAAAAACTAGGAAGAAGTAATCCTTTTGTGAATTTAAAATTCGGAGCCCTTTATGGACTCTGCATCCCTGCCATTAACCTAATAATTAAAAAATCTCGTGTAATTTTGTCATACACATAATATAACATGAATTAAAAATAGAACAAATCTTGAACAGAAAGGAATGTTGCTAATTAAATGTTAATTGCTAATTAAAACATTTATTCACGGTAGTTGAGTAATTTTTTGTTGTGAATTTTATACTTTAAAGTATTTTTTTAATTATGTTGAAATTATATATTATTATAAATTTAAACTAATTTATACTTAGAAGTATTAAAAACTTACAAAAGAACTGTTTATTAAGAAAAGAAGATTAACAAATAATAAGTATTTCACTTTGATTTAGCATTTGTCTACTTTACATTCAGGTAATCAAAGTTAATGCCAAATGAGTTTTTCCAGCTGTCGTGCTGAACCTCCTGTAATAGAGGGATGTGGCAATTAAAAGACCATGTCTAATTTGTCCAACTCATACACAGTTCTCATTTCTTTGATAAACTCATACACAGTTCACATCTCTTCGATAATTCGAGAAAATTATCAAAGAGAAGATAACAATTTGAAAAAAATAATTACAATTTAACAAAGAAATACACACATTATATTATACTAGAAAAACCTTTCTTTTAATTAATTGAGTGCCTTGCTCAAAATAAGCTTGATGTACTGTAATTTTCTCACTAAAAACAAAACTTCTTTTCTTTCCAGATGGTTTGTTTTTCTTCCGAAATTCAACTCATCCTTCCAAACCTTTTACTTGAATTTATATAAAAAATTACCCACAAAAATTGACAAAAAAACCGCTTAGTATATAACTACAATTAAAATAATTAAGAACTAAAAAAAACCACGTAATTGCCAAAGAAAATTTTAGAAACTTCTACACCGAAATTACACTCCTCCTTGATTCTTAAGGATCATACAAATCAATGATATTGTATATAAACTAGTCTAACTTGTGGGATTTTATTGGACGAAAATTAAAACCGGTTTTTTTGTTTTGTTTATAAATATAGTCCGCCATTTGTAAATAGGACAAAAGCTGAAGCCGTTGAGTGGAATAAAAGTTAAAAATGCAGGTTAAAAGTTCCCTATAAATAAAGATAATTCAAAAACACGTTTTAATAATTATAAAATACTTATAAAAGTTTTTTTATGAGCCTATGTTTATTAAAAAGTATTATAAACCATAAAAATGCTTTAAAAGCGTCTGTCGTTCACTTTTCTATTCAAAACTTTAATCCCTTTCTAATCGAAAATAAATTTAGATTAGACATCAAGGTTATATAATATATCATTGCATACAAATAGTAATCGCCGTACTTTCTATTTGTAATTTCAATTTTTACTGCAAAATTTCTCCATTGGGCTTTTATTGTTTTTGCTTAGCTAAAACATTGTACCAAGATACTGCTTCCAGAATTGATACTTTTGATCTTTCTGCGATTCTCTTAATTGTATGATGGTTTCTTTCCACAATTCCATTTCCTTCGGGATAATAGGCAGCTCGAAACCTAATGCGCACTCTCTTACCATCAAAAAACTTTTAGCTCCTAAGTTTTAAAAATTACTTTGTTATTTGTTAAAATACCAGATGGCGCTCCTTGCTCACAAAAGATCAGGCGGAGTATTCAAATTATAGCAACACTTCTGTACGAACTTGAAAGTTGTCGCCACAGTGCGTATCTTGAAGGTCCGCAATCAATTGAGTAAGAAAATTTTCGGTGCCAAAATGCGTGGCCACTCTCTCCCATTTTTGTTTAACTCTTAATTTTCCTTTCAACCATTGTACACGTACTGGATCTATTGACTGGCACGTTTCGTAATTTCTAATTACTGCTCGAACGTCGTTTTCTGTAGCGGTTGGAATTTTTACGAACAAAGTTTAACGTACAATTTACTCTAAAATGTCCGGTTCACTTGTGTATTTTAGAAATAGATTCAGCCTCTGCAACTACTCCAACGGAATTTTAAAATGCTCAAGCTCTGTCAATTTATTCAACCATCTGCTTTAAACTCTTGTCAATGCTTCAGCTAAATTATCTTTCGACGAAACATTTTTTACATTAACATTAAGACCATATTCTTCAATAAGTTATAGCTGAACGCTTATTTTTCTTTAAATCAACATTTAACTCGTCGCATTTGATTAATAATCGTGATTTACCAGTAGTCAGATACCCGGTGAAACACGGATTCTGTAAAAACAGTCACTTTCTTTAGTTTTCATGTCAAAGCCATATTCATTCCTCGCGTTACAGCATCTACTTCCGTCAAATTTATGTGAACATCAAACATTTCTTTTCGCAGCCATGATGCCTCCTTTACTGTAGTTTTACTAATTTGATAAGAGTACCAATCGCTAAAGAACTGGCGTCAATCCACATGTCAACCTCTTCACCATCTACAGTCTAATCACCAATCAGCCCAATCAGCTGGTTCGGACTTCCCCACTTCAGCATAAACTTCTTGAAATACACACTTTAAGTTTTCATCGCAAACCTCATTGTCCCAATCCTTCATCAAAGTAACGACTCTTCTTTTCATAAGACTGCAAATTGCTCATAAGAGACAGGCAAATGAGCTACCCACTGCATACAAACAGAAAACACACAGACTGACAAATCACCTACCAACTGCATACAAACGGAAAACACTAGTCTTCTGTTTAACTTTTTCGGAATCACATCAACTCAATTCCCTCTGAACTACATCAGCTTGCCACCAACCTTGCTCATACACAATCACAAAACACGTACCCTATTACATCCATTCTGGTCACCTTCCTTACTCTCCAAACCATATTTTTCAAAATATCTTCTGACATAATCAAGACTCACTACATCCTCATTAACAAAAATGTTGTCTACGTAAGTGTTAAATTCCCTACTCACCAATACGTCTTGATCAATAAGGACTCTCTCGACATATTTTATAATAATTGACGCAACAATCAATCTTAAACAAAGACGTGTCAAACAATACTTTTTGTTTCAAATTAAGTCTGTTTAGAATGAGCAAAGAGATTTTTTAGTTTTTAACTTGAGATAAGCCTTGCATAAATTAATGATTGCTGGTTTGTTTCCCATTCTTCTCCATTCCCTAAAAATCTTAACACACACACACCTGCATTTCTTGTATAAGTCTCAATAGAACTGTTAGCTTCTCTCCGATCCAAAACGGGTCTAATTTTATCATCTTTGTTTCATTGGATTACAGCCATTAAATGAATTTGCCGTTTGGTTGGTCACATCTTATTTTTGTCATACTCAATTAACAATTTACGATTGATCCAATCCTATTAGCTCGTATTCGTATTCTGCTCTTGTATGTTTTGGTATGAAGTATTAAGCAACTTTGTTAAATAATTGGTTGGGGCCTTCTCCATCTCTCCATTTCCATTTAACTTTCTATTCAACACCATTAAACTTTGCCCCATGATCTTGATTTTTAATGCTAATTTTATTCACTTTACCTTTGGACCCAAACTTTGCCACTCCAGATAGGGAAATGAAACTCCTCCTAGCAACTTAATGGGACTCATTCCAAGCATCATATCAACTCCAAACGGTCAAAAATCCACCGTAATAACGTCTTTTCGTACTTGGATTCTATTAATTTAATAATGACAACCGTTGATTCATCCCGCTGATCAAAAGTTGCCACCTTTGGAGGACTCTATTTCTTTGGAGGTATCTATTCCGATTTAACTTAAATAGAAATTGACTTTTTAGATTGACATAAATTTTAGTAGATTAATGTAGAACTTGCTGCGTTTACGGTTTATCAACCGTGATAAAGTTATTAAGATATTGTGAATAAATAGTGACGTCCGCGAAACTACACTAACTTATTACTAAAGAAGTTATTTCAATTATATTCTTATCAAAAATTAAATATTTTCAATTATATTATTATCAAAAATTAAATATTTTCAATTATATTTTTATCAAAAAATAAATATTTTCAATTATATTTTTATCAAAAATTAAATATTTTCAGAGTTTATTAGCCCGTGTAATGTTAATTTGTCACTGTTAGTTTGTACAACTTTATATATATACAACTTTATATAGTAGCGCAAAAACTTTTGGTACACCTGCATATTTTTTCTTAGGTGCCCCAAGAGGTTCTTAGGAAGTTCACGCCTCCTTCCTTACTTTACTTAAGTTAGTAGTTTTATATAACTACTCTGTGACTACTACTATACTATTCTTTTCATTGAGAAATAGAGTCAGTTACTTACATAAAACAAATTGTCCAACACATCACACATGTTAATCTGCACAGTAAGTTTTTCTAAAAATACTGATAGTCTATATTAAAGTTTTCTTCGGATAATTAATAATCGCCGCAACCATTAATTAGAAAAGGAGTACCCGGCAGTAAATGAGCATTATAGAGATTTTAGATTTTTTTCTCACATTATTGTTTCATTTTATTCTTTTATGTCTATTAATAAATATCAAGTACTAAAAATTCAGTTTTTAGCATTGGGTCTAATATATTTATGATAATAATTGAACTTGAAACATAACAATTTTATAACGACGTGTCGCTATTTAGATATGACATCTTTGTAGCTATTGATATCACGACAAATTTATCGTTAGCTTTATATTGCAGCATTGTAGCTAGCTACAAAATAATGAAAAATTTGGAGCTAATTGATGGCTTCATATCGAAGCTTTGTAGCTAGAGATGTTATTACGGTATAATGATAGCTATAGATTGTAGGTATGTAGCTAAATACAAAAAACAACAAATTTAAAGCTAGTCAATAGCTACATTCTATAGTTTTTTAGCTAGCAATGTTGTTACGATATATCGATAGACAAAGCTACTATATCGGAGCTACTAAATGTAGTTACATATAGTAGCTTTGTTGCCAGCTACTAGGTAACGACAATTCTACAGCTATTATGTGACTATAGCCATCTATCGCTATAAGGATAATGAATGTTGTAGCTATGTGGCTAAAAATAACTATAAATTTATAGGTAGCTGATATCGCTAGCTAAAAAGCTGTGGTGTGTATACATACTACAGCTTTTTAACTCTGATTAGCTCTGGTCTCAGAAAAAAATACCAAACAGCGCAACTTTTTAAAACATTTAGAAGTTACGATTTGTGTAATTTTGTTTACCTTTAGTTTATACTTTATTTTTAGTAAAACTTAATAAAGGTTAATATGTTTTTCTCTTACTATTTTTTACCTTTTATTTATGTTGCTTATATACTTTTTATTTTACAGCACTGTTTTTTAAAAGCAACACAAAAACTTGAAAACTAACATATGCTTTGAATAATGTAACCTTCACTCTATATGTCATATTCTGTTGTTTTTGATATATAAAAGCAACCCAATCATTCATTCTCAAGACAAATTTAAATACAAGAAACAACATAACCTATTCTCTGATCACACCTAAACATAAAAGAAAAGTAAACAACTTTCCTAATATTTTTATAAACAGTATACCTACATGTAAGCTCACTCTTTTCTTGTCAAATAACTATCTTTGGCCCTCTCTGTATTGCACCGAAAAAAAATTTGACAAAAATCTTTTAGTCAGAAAGCAGTTTCATTGTTAATTTGCTTAAAAGCTTCGATCTTTTTTTTCTATTAAGAAACTCTCATTAAGATGTTTTATACAGTTGAATACATTCTTTATAGCAATTTCCAAACCATAAATAAAACCATCATTTTCAAAATTTTTATTCGCTGATTCTTTAACCATCTAAATAGTCTTGCACAAATAACAATTCGCTCATACCACTTCCGATATCATTGTTTTGAATTAAATATTTTTTTTCAAATGGATCTGATAAAGCATGTTTTGGGAAATGAGACGAAATGTTTAAATTATTAACACTACAATTGGTTTGATAACTTGTTTTCACATACCTTTTTCAAGGACAGCTTAACAAGATCTAGAATTAAATCCTAGCGCTAATTTTTGTAACGTTTAAAAACAAATCATACCTGAAGCAGTGAAATCATTTACTCCGGCTAAAGTTTTTCAACTTTGCAGTTTTATTGCATGCAAGACTTTTGATAAGATAATGGTACAACTTTTTTGATAGAAAGTACTTGCGTGACTAAATTTTGTCGTCAATATTTCTATTCACTGCTGTCGTATTTTAACTTGGTTATTCCATAAACAACATCATACAAATTACAGTTTGTAAATATAAAATCTAAGAAATTTTCATATTATTTGATCAAGTTTAGAACAAACAAACAATTTCTTTTCTGTAATTCCTAATCTTAAATTGCTAACTTTTTTATGTTGTTGTTCTTGGTAATACTCGGTGGGAAATCGGCTAGTTACTAGTTAAAAATACTCGTAACAATACTCGTAACTCGTAACTCGTAACAATACTCGTAACAATAAAAAAATTAATTTGACTGCAAGGATTGCCAGCTAAATAAGCTTGCAACTAGCTAGCGATAACTCGTAAAAATAAAAGACATCGATTTGACCTCAAGAACTGCTAGCTATAAAAGCTAGCTTTTTATATATGCAAAAATTAGCATGACGTTATTATATCACTTATTCGTATTTACTATATTGTTATATATATATATTATGATAATAATATAGCTTGTTCAAAAACTGTGGTATGTATGCACACTACAGCGCTTTATCTGTGCAACGTTTTAGCTAGTGATGTTAACTAACTAAAGATTTTTAGTAATGTTTAAGCAAGCTACAAATAGCTGCGATATTCAGCTATTGATATTATTTATAGCTAAATATTGATTCAATATTTCATATCAACATCGCTAGCTAAAAAGCTACATTATGTACCAGCTTTAGATTTGTCGTTATGTTGTTGTTAGCTACATACCTAAGATCAGTAGCTATCAATATATAGTTATCTATACGGTATTTAGATAGCTACATATCGTAATAAAATCCTAATGTTATAAGTTTAATTAGTATTATAAATATATTAAATCCAATGCTAAAAATCAAATTTTTTAAGACGTAATAGTCAAAATGAAATAATACGATAAAAAAATTTACTATAAAGCTAGGTTGTATCTTCATTCCTAGGTATCTTCTAGATAAACAAACTTCCTTCTTTTTTTTTTTTTTTTAGTATTGTATTTGCCGATTGAAAATAATTTACACTCGTAATTTATAAAAACAAATATTTACATGACTGGGGCTTGAAGAAGACAAAATTCATCTTATCATTAAGCCCCCCCTAAAAAAATGCATATTCATCAAATAAAATGTTTTAACAAAATGCAAAAAATAAAATATATAACGTTTAAAATATTTAATAATTCAAAGAGTATTTATATTTAAGAACTGATTAGTAAAATAAGATGATATATAAGTATTAATATTACAAAAAGAATTTACAATAACTTTTTTTAATAAAAATTGAAATTATAAAATTTTACAATATTTTTAGTAATTAGTATTTCAAATAATAAAACTTAAAAAAATCGTTTGTAAATTCAAAACTTATAAGATAAGAAATACATTTACAATAGCAGACTATTGTTTAGAATATTAAATATAATATTAAAGAGTAATTAGTAGGTTAATTTTTGTTTTTGTTTGCTAGTTTAAAAAGCTTTTTAGAAGAACTTTAATTCATTTTCATGTATCATCAGTAATTGCTTAAGTTTTGTTTTAAACTGGTTTAAAGAATAATTAGATTTCAGCTCATTATTTAATATTGTATTCCACAGCTTAGGACCTCGGTTAGCAATTGAGAATTTGGTTGCTGAATAATGTGTTTTGGATTGAATGTAATTGTTTTTTGAAAATCTGGTAGGGTATATGTGGTTTATTTTTTCAAAAAGTGAATTAAATAACATTGGTGATATTTTTTTATCAAGTTTAAACATGAAGATATGAATATGGTAAAGGTTTAGTTTATATACATTTAGAATATTAAGTTTATTAAATAATGTTTGAGTGTGAGAGAAACGGTCTACGTTTGTAATTATCCTTATAGCCTGTTTTTGTTTACTAATCAGTTTTTTTACTTTTGTTGCGTTTGTGCTGCACCAAGCAACGTTTGCATAATTTAAGTAGCAATGAATTAAAGAAAAATATAAGTTTTTTAAACAAGATAGATTTAAAAACTGCTTGGCTTTATACAAAACACCTATATTTTTTGATATTTTATTTTCAATTAGACCTATGTGGTCCCTCCAGGTTAAATTTTCATCCAGAACCACACCTAAAAATTTTATTGATTGCTCTCTTTTTAATAATGCGTTATCAATAAAAAGATCAGGAAGTTTTAATGGAATATCTTGTTTTTTATGAAGACGATGGAACAAAGTGTATTTGGATTTATTGATGTTCAAAGATAGTTTGTTTGATTTGAACCATTGGGTTAATTTTTCAAGTTCTTTGTTTACTGTTTGAAATAATTTACTGATATCTTTACTAGAATAAAACAAGTTTGTATCATCTGCAAACAAAATTAAGTTTAAAATGTTAGAAAATTTATATAAGTCGTTAATATAAACGAGAAATAAAAGTGGTCCTAAAATTGATCCTTGAGGAACACCACAGGTGATTGACTTATATTCCGTTTTTCCGCTATCATATGAAATAAACTGCTTTCTATTAGACAAGTAACTATCAAACCAGGACAAATTAGTATTTATTATACCATAACTTTTCAGTTTGGATAGAAGGATTTGATGATTGACAGTGTCAAAAGCTTTACTTAAATCGATAAATACACCTAGGGTATACTTGTCTTCATCAAACCCTTTAAATATATCATGAACAAGGTGAGTGATTGCATGATCAGTTGAATGACCAGATTTAAATCCAAACTGTTTATGAAAAAGAATATTATTAACATTTAAAAAGGAATATAGTCTATTATACATAACCCGCTCTAATATTTTAGAAAAACAAGAAAGAATTGAGATTGGTCTATAATTCGTAACATCGGAAGGATCACCTGATTTTAACACTGGAATGACTTTTGCAATTTTTAGGTTATCTGGAAAAACGCCTTGTTTTAGAGATAAATTAAAAATATGTAGTAATGGAATTGTAATTTGTTTTATTGATTTGATAATGACATTACTACTTATATCATCAAATCCTAAACTTTTATTGGGTTTTAATAAAGAGACTGCGTCTAGTAATTCTTTTTCTGTAAGTTTATAATTAGACATAACATTAAGGTTGGTTGAGGTTAAGTACGAACTAAAGTGTGATTGAGTAGTTGCTATATTAGATGATAAAGTAGGACCTATATTTACAAAAAACTGGTTAAGTGTTTCAGCGACTAAGGATTTATTTACAATTTGTTTGTTATTAAATTTAAGATTTAGAGGAAGAAAATTTCTGTATAAGCTTTTTTTTCCAATTACCTCCTTAATAATATGCCAAGTTTTTTTAGAATCATTTTTGTGCTTTATTAATTGTTCAGAATAGTAACGTTTCTTTGAGCGTTTTAAAATTGACTCAAATAGCCGTTTATAGTTTTTATAGGTAGTTTCATTTTAAAGAGTTCTTTTTTTAAGAAACTTGTTATATAAGCGTTGTTTTTTTTTGAAGATTTAAGAATGCCCTTCGTGATCCAAGGGTTTAAAAGTGTTTTTGTTTTGATTACTTTAGTAACTTCTGGGAATGCCTTGTTATAAAGATTAAGAAACTCTGTTAGAAAAATATCAAACGCTTTATTGGCGTTTAGATTTAGTTTTAGGGTGTCCCAGTTAACACAGGATAGAAGCTTATAAAAATGACTAATAGAAGTGTCGGTTAGTAAACGTGTTTTAATTATTTTTTCCCGTTCATTTTGGGCATTATATATGCATTTTTGCGATAGGATAAAAATCGGAAAGTGATCAGACACGTCAGTTGTAAATATTCCTGTTCTTATATTTTCATTTATAAATTCATTTGTTATAATTCGATCTAGGGATGTTGAACTTTCCTTAGTTATTCGCGTTGGTTTATTGATTAGTGGAATATAGCTATTTTGAAAAATGGTGTTAAAAAAGTTTTTAATATATATTTTATTTTCATAATCTAATATATTGAGATTGATATCACCAATAAAATATACAGCTTTATTCATAGACGATTTATTTTTAATTATTTTTTTAATGTGGTTTTCAAATACCTTAATGCTTCCTGAAGGCGGTCTGTATAAACCATGAATGACGATATTTTTTGAGGTTTTGTTAATAATTTCAATACATAACGATTCGTAATCGGTAGTAGTTGAACTTAAATTTGGTTTAACTTTGAATAATATTGAGTTTTTTATGTATATACACAAACCCCCACCTTCCTTATTAGATGCTCTAACTTGATGAATTACTTTATAATTAGGTAATTGAAAATTAGAATTGTTTTCAATGTTTTTATCTTTACACCATGTCTCACTTAGACAAATTATTTGAAATTTAATGCCAATTTTATATAAAAGTTGTTTTAATGACTCAAAATTTTTTTGAATACTTATAATATTAATATGAAGCATTGAAAAATAGTTATCCTCCATTCCATTAGCAATTTTTTTAGAATTTGGGTCATAATATAAAGGGTTAATATTTTTAATTATTTCATCATTATTATAAAAATTAATATCAGGATCCGAATAGTTGTTTAATAGTATTGACTTTTTTGATACAAATGAATTAAAATTTATGTTTGTTAAAACAGTTTCATCAGCCATTTTAAATCAGAAATAACTTAAAGCAATATTAAAATTCAAAAAGTAATATAAAAACGTAAGAAAATCATTTATCATTATTTTTTTTTTTTTATAAATTCTCTAACAATAAGCTTATCGTATATAACAACGGAATACTTACCATTTATCCTGTGCAATTTGCTTTCTTCAAGAAGTTTCTTTCTTATTGTGGAAGTTTCCAGCGAAAAATCCTCGTTGATATAAATTCCGGATCCTTTCAGTTTATTGGCATTTTTTAGGATTTTTACTTTGTCTTTATGGTTAAGTAACTTAATTACAATTGTTCTTGGATTTTTTTTTCAATAATGCCAGTTCTATGCGCTCTTTCTATGATTACCCCATTTACATTGAGATTATTTTCAAAAATGTTTATTATCATTTTTTCCGTATCATCCCAACTTTCGTTGTCATTTTCTTTAACTCCTTCAATTCGAAGATTATTTCGCCTTTGTCGATCTTCCAGCTGTCTAAATTTATTTTTTTCATTCTCACCTATATTTGCATTCGATGACTTTTTTAATCTATACTTTGATGACTATTTTAATCTATACTTTTCGATGACCTTCTTAATCTATACTTTATTGTACTTGCATTAAAAATTTCACTTTCACCGCTTCTAAGAAATTCATCGGGGTCGTATTCTTTCTCTGAAGTAGCAAGTGTCACACATGTTTGTTTGTGTTGTGTTTGGGTAAAAAGATTGTAGTTTTCAACAACTTTAATTAAACGGTTTATTGTTTTAAATAAGTAAAACACAACTCTGCATTAACTAAAAATACTTCTTTGTTTCACTTTAACATTAATAAGACGAAATGTAAGGATGATGCCCTTAAAGCGAGAGATTTTTTTAGACGATGAGGATGAAAACATAATTTTGGAGAGCTCCATGAAACAGCAAGGGTATACCGTTGGAAAGCACATATATGTCTCGCCTTGCTTCTCCTACGTGCGATAAGCCCATTATCTTCCTAAACATTACTATTGTTAGACTGCATGATCTAAAAACTGTTTATTCAAAAGTGTGTCATTTATAATCTAATTCCTACAATTAATAAAAGTTTGAAATATATTACAGCAAGTATAAATATAAATATAACATTAAATTATTTATTTAACTATTATGTATTATTTATCTAATATTTGTCTCCTCAGCAAACATTTATATTTATCTGATATTCGTCTCCCCAGCAAACATTTATATTTATCTAATATTTGTCTCCCCAGCAAACATTTATATTTATCTAATATTTGTCTCGCCAGCAAATATTAAAATATATCCTGGTCAGAAACATTTAAATTTCACCATCAGAAATTCACCATCAGAAATTTGCAATTTCTGATGGTGAATTTCTATTTAAATAAGATTCAATTATACTTGAACGGTTCATTGTTGATTGTTTTATTCGTCATTGCTTTTTATAAATATCTAAAAAAATTTAAATTTTTACTGTGAACTCTTATTATAAATAAGTGATCCGTAAAATCTTGCAAACTAGTAATCTGGTTACTAAAAATAATTAATATGGCAATTAAAAACAACTATTATTGTAGCTTGAAATAGTTAATATCCACATGATTTATTTTATATATTTTTTACGTGTATTCAAAAATTATTTTTAAATTCATATTTATAATTTCAGTATCCACTTTAACTATTTTTGAATTAATAATAAGCCCCATAGTTATTTTTTAGCTTGATTAAATACAACCCGTTATTATTTAACAAAAATTTTTATCATTAATATAAAATTTTTTTATTCAAAATATAGTGTTTTCAACAATGTTGAAATGGTAAGCAACTCTGTTGAAATGGAATCCAACATGTGTCGAAATTAAATGCAACAGTGTCAAAATACAGTGCCGGATTAAGGCTTTGTTGGCCCTAAGGGCCAACAAAGCCTTAACATTTTAGTAAATGGCCTGAAAATACAGATAATACGGACTTTCCCACAAAAAGAAGAAAAGTAAAATTTAAAAAAGAGTATTTATTAGGCAAAAACTACATAATTTAAGATTTTCGCGCTTTTATAACTGCAAATTTGTCAATTAGTTCTTTGAAGTTGACCTTGTTGAGCAAATCACTTTCAATGCACACAAGTGAAAGTACAGAAAGACGCCGTTGAGCCATTGTTGATCGTTTTGCATCTTTAATTCTTCTTAATTGAGAAAACGAACGTTCTCCTGAACAATTGGTTGACATCAGACATAAGTAGATCCGGAGTGCTATTTCAGAATTTGGAGATGCTTGATATACACCAGAATTGTGCAGCATTTTAAACATCTTCTGAGCATTTGAATCAACTTGATTCTGTGCACTTGATCCTTCTTCATAGTTTCTCTGTTTTTTATACCAGCACATAAATTGTCGAGATTCTGTTGGAAAATCAGAACAAAGGTCTTTCGAGTACACGGTAACCATTCCTTTAACAGCAATGTCAATATCTTCATTGGTCACGGAGTCATACTCAGTCAGAACTCCAAATCTCTGCAGCACAATTGAGTAAGCTTTAATGCGTTTCTTTAATGCATTTTTCAGCTGATCGATGATGACATAGAAGATATTGACCTTGAAGTTTTGCTGGCTTGACATCCCTTCCATTGCATCTGCGGCATCTCCATCATTGATTTGTGTCTTACGCTTTAGTTGTCTTCGACTTTCAGATTTATATGTGCTGTTGCCACAGCGATCACCTGCCTTCTGATTATAATCATCAAACTTCTCTCGGCATTCATCCAAAAATATATGCAAGCTCTTCAGCAGACCAATAGCTGGAGTTAATTCGATTGTAGAACTTTGCAATAACTTGCTATTAATGTTGAACCTCTGCAGAATGTCATTCCAAAGTTCACACAATAGGGCAACTTCAATAGTATTCATGTGTTTGGCCAATGAACCCACTTCATTCCTTGTGCTACCATTCTGATTACAATCCCCTGAGATCCTGAAGAGCACTTTGTAATTGGTGGTACCCCTTAAACACTGCTTTTGCAGCATCAGCTCGAGCAGACCACCGGGTATCTGATGGGTACTTTGGAACAAAGCATTCTGGTTGGTTTTTAACATGGGTCATTATGACATCCCAACGATGTGTTGATGCTACAAAGAAAGTATACAGGCAATTCAATATGTTAAAAAATGAAACTGCTTCAACGCAACAATCCACAGCTGACTGGCCAACTATGTTCAACGAGTGGGAAGCACAAGGAATGTAGTCCACTAAACTGTTTTTGTTTCTCAGGATTTGTTGCATGCCAATATATTTACCAGACATATTGCTCGCATTATCATACTGCTGTGATCAAAAAGTAAGGTGAATTTTTTTATAAAATGAAAAATCTTTATTTATTCCTCCAAATCTGTATCGTTCCCCTCAAAATAATCCCCCCGACCCCAATGCACTTTTGCCAACGTTTTTTCCAGTCTTCCGATTCATGTTGGATCTCTTCAATGGACTCAAAACGATTTCCCCGGAGTGGTCTCTTGAGCTTTGGGAACAGCCAGAAGTCACACGGTGCTAAGTCGGGCGAATACGGTGGTTGTGGAGCAACATGGGTAGAGTTTTTGGCGAAAAACTCACGAAGAAACAGTGCTGTGTGCGAAGGCGCATTATCGTGGTGCAAAATCCAAGAGTTATTGGCCCATAATTCCGGTCTCTTTTTGCGAATAGCTTCACGCAAACGTCGCATAACGCTTAAATAATATTCCTTGTTGACAGTTTGGCCAGTTGGTAGGAATTCGTAGTGCACGACACCACAATAATCAAAGAAAACAGTCAACATGACCTTGATTTTTGAGCGACTTTGACGTGGTTGCTTCGGTCTCGGCTCGGCTTTTTCACGGTATTCACTCGATTGGTCGGTTGTTTCAGGGTCGTATGCGTAGACCCAAGTCTCATCGCCTGTAATAATTTGTTTGTAGACGTCTAGATAGTCAGAAAGCATTGCTTCACACGTTTTAACGCGACGCTCTTTTTCAAAGAAATTGAGAAATTTCGGCACCAAACGTGATTTGAGTCTTCTGAGGCCCAAATGATCCTTCAAAATCGCTTGCACCGACCCAAATGATATTCCAACCATGTCAACAAGGTCTCGAATGGTTAACCGACGATTTGCAAGCACCAATTCTTTGATTTTGTTGATGTGGCGATCATCAATCGAAGTCGATGGTCGTCCGGAGCGTTCCAAGTCATCAACACGTTCTCGGCCTTCTTTGAAGTTTTTGTACCACTTGTAAACATTTTTTTGAGACATAGTCTCTTCACCGAAGGCCTTTTGCAACATTCGATACGTTTCAGCAGCAGAAATATCATTCCGCAAACAAAATTTAATAGCACTTCTTTGCTCAACAAAATTAGACATCGTGAAAATCGCCGAATGCACTTTTGGTACTTCAGAAACAAGCGTAAACAAAAAATAATAATTATGAGTTTGACATGTAATTTGGCGCAAATGTTAATGACATTCCTACCAACTTAAAAATAAAAAAGATTGCACGATTCGAATAAGGCGGGAAGTTTAAATTAAAAATTCACCTTACTTTTTGATCACAGTAGTATGTCTGACCACGGCAATTTTTTAAGTCGATGTCTTGATCTGACAAGTACTGAAGCAGTGTGTCAGCAAGATTCTGCCCTGTGTGACTGGATATATTGATAAATGTCAAAAAACGCTCCACAGGCTGGTAATCCACCATATTAATATAACGAAGAATGATGGTCAGCTGGTCACAATGGGTAATATCAAGAGTGAAATCTCCTGAAACTAAAAAATACCGTGACTTTGAAATCTCATCCTTTATGAAACGCATAACTTGTTCACCCATCATTGCAATTAATTCTTCACAGATTGTTTTTGATAAATATGATGTGTGACCGCGTCCGCGATTGCCATGAGTACAGATGTGCTGGGACAAAAATGGATCAAATTGACAAATCAGCTCCAAGATGCCCAAATAATTCCCATTTTCTCTGGAGCCAACAACTTCATTGCTACCTCGAAGAGGGAGACCTCTCTCACAAAGAAAAGTAATAGTTACAACACAGCGTGACAGGACATTTCTCCAGTAATTACGCTGCTCCAACATATTGTTGTGCAATTGCTCGTCAACTCTACCAGCAGCAACACTTCTTTGACATAAAGTGAGAGCTGATTGTACGTGCTTTGCACTGATTTTATGGAATTTTTAAGTATTGTGTCATATTCTTCCAGTCCTTAAATCCTAAGCCAGACAACTGTGACCGGTCAGATAAAAAGAAAGCAGAAGACACATGTCTTGGCTGGAGAATAAACAAGTCAGTCACGATCAACGATATCACCATTTGGCAAAACCCGTTTGAAGACACTAGAATTTAGGAAGCGATTCACTCCACTGTATTCCCGCTTTGTTTCTGGATAACTGTCTGCCAAGTTTCGAAAATGGATTGTTCCAAGGCTGATGCACATGTTACGCACATGATCTGTTATGTCACCAAAACTCCCAACATCATTGGGAATGGTTCCTGAACCACTATCACCTCTGTCTTCAAATTTTTCAGTATGTCCAAGTTCAAATACAATTTTTGCAGCCTCTTCCTTGTGATCAATACCTACCTGAGATGTTGATGAGGATGGTGGGAAATTGAGAGTAATATTATCAGTAGTATCAACCTTGTTCGTGTCAGTGAAAAATGAATTGATTTTGGGTATTTTCTTTAACAGTTTATCTTCATCATGCATTTTCTTCTCTAACACTTTCGCTCACTCCCAACCACCTTTACGTATCGACATTAATCTAAAAGTAAAACGTAAAAGTGATCTTTAAAAACGTATTTTATGTATTCAATAGGATAATTATTCGATTTAAAAATAATTGATTCATAAAGTCATATCATAAAATGATGTAAAATTTTAAAAATTGATTTCTTGTGAACTGCATGATAAGAACATACAAAACCTATATATAATATAGATTTTAATATTCGAAATAATATTTTAAAATCAAAATACCAGTATACCAGAAGAAAATCATTTGATGAATTTGGTTTTGAACTACCAAAATAAACACCAATTATGAATTCAGATGATGGGATTTCTAGAATGCACCCACATCTAACCCAAAAACATTTCACTGTGCTGTTAAAGAGAGGTAATTCATCAATAAATAGACAAAGACTTAACTTGGAAAGATCAGAATTTATATTTTGTTCAATTAAGATAATAATTACAACAGAAATCTAACATGATGACTGCGTCAACATAATTCATTAACAATTATAGATTCCTATAAGTGAAGGATTTTATTTTTGTTTATTTCAGGAGCATGGTATTCAAAAATTCATGCAAATTACTCACTGGGACTGATTGTTTGACTTATTAATGATCTGCTTCTTATACCCCTAGGTCACAGAACTGAATTTCTACATGTATAGTGTATATACGTTTTCTATGTTATAGCAAAAACTAATTTATAAATTAAAATAATATTAATTAGAATATGTAAAATGGATATGTGATATAATAATGATTAAACATATTGTTTTATATATATATGATAAAAAATCATACATATATATATAGATAAAAATGTATGATAGTCAAAATGAAAGTCACTCAGTATAGTTGAGATACATGGATCTAATCCATATTATATTAGTGAGCTTTATTATAATAATATCAACAATAAATAAAATATGTGATAAATAAATGTTATCAAATTTCAAAAATATAAAAAAACACAATATTTTTCGAATATTTTATTCGAAATATTTTAAATCGATATTTTAGAAGAAAAAAATTATCACTTATAAGAATGAATTAGTTACAATTTTTGACATCGTAAAATTGATATATAAACAAAATGTGTATAATAATTATAATAATTTCATCAATAAAGATAAGACATAAATATAAATTTATGTATAAATTTTTTTTGGCCTGGATTTTTTGCTGGCCTTAAGGCATGTGCCTTATTTGTCTAAGGGTTAATCTGGCACTATCAAAATGTAATGATACAATGTCGAAATTAAATGATATAATGAGGCGCAAATCCCTGTAATCATAATTCCACGATTCGAAACTACAGTTTTAAAACTACAAAGTATGGCCTTAGTTAAGCAAAATATTGCGGTGTAACTTAATAAATTTTTTTTGTTATTTAAAAGAACTTTTGCGGTTTTGTGAATAAATATAAAATCTTAAAAGTGCTTATCTATGTTTCTTATGTTGAAAAAGCACGCACATATTTTTAATTTAAAGCTCAATATAGAATTTTAGAAGAGATTTAGGTAATTTATTATTTAGCATAATTTAAACATTGTTTTGATGAATTGAAGAATAAGTTACTAAAATATTCTCCTACTACTGAGGGATTTCTATTATCAGTCAATAGTGGTAAAAAAGGTAGTCAGAACAAAGTTTTTACCAACTTTTATAAATTTTGAAATCTTTCATATAATGCTTGATAAAAATTTGATTAACAAAAAGGCTGTTTCAAACTAAAAAGAATAAAATGTTATTGTCAAGAAATAATGTTTGATCATTTTAATGATGTTTTGTTTCATATAGGTTTGTCTTGGCTTTTAGTAAATGATTACAATTAAATGATTACAATTAAATGATTACAATTAAATGATAACAATTAAATGATTACAGTTAAATGATAAACTCAATTAATGAAATTATTTAATAATTATTTTTAACAATTGACACCATGTGAAGATGTAAAAAGGTATAGATGCCAGAGTCATCTATTAAAAGTACATAACAAGTCACAACAGTTGTAGTACTTGCAGATACTCGATACAAGGGGTGATCATTTATTAATTTAAAAAAATTATACTCCATTCCACCTATTTTCAAGATTATATTGAAAGTATGTATCATAAATTTGTTTTTAAGATTGTTAATTAACAGTTAATACCAACCCAAAATTTTCTCTATCACCCCTTTTTATTAAGCATTTACAGTACATTTTTGCAAGTCTTAACACTTGCAGTACTTTTTTACAAGTCGCAAAACTTGCAGTACCTTTTAGTAAGTCACAACAATTGCAGTACTTTTTTGCAAGTCACAATACTTGCGGTATCTTTTAGCAAGTCACAAAACTTGCATTATCTTTTAGCAAGTCACAACACCTGTAGTACTTTTTTACAAGTTGCAACACTTGCAGTACAATTTTTAGCAATTCATAAAACTTGCAGTATTTTTAATGTATAAATTTCAAATGTATAATTTTGTAGTGTTTTAAAACATAATGTACAATTAATAAAACTGTAACTCTCCAGAAACATTTGCAACAAGTTGGATCTTTTTCATGCAATGATCAACAGCTTCGATATCCATTTCATCATCTTTCCAGTAAGGTATAGTGTAAACTAAGTCATTTTTTTTACTCTGCCATTATACATTATAGGCTTGGATGTGTTTGAATTGCACCATTAATGGTGTAGTTTTTTGCTAACAAATCTTCCTAACAAATCTTCCTAACAAATCTTCCTAACATGACATTAACTTATTAACATGACTCCTAACCTCTAAATCTAAAGAGAGGTTCCACGTTCGATCCCCACCACGTCCCTGGTAGTACCGTGCTCAACTTGTTTCTCCGCGCAGCGGCCTTGTTCGACGAGGTTCGTGTTTCGGAGTTATAGAGTTGAGAGAGGGTTATAACCACTATTAAGTAGCCTCCTCATCTGTAGTGACCTTCTTGGCCTTGAGGAGGTGAATAACAAAAAAAAAAAAAAAAAATCATAAAGTTGGTCTTTGGACAAGTTTTTATATGAATTTATAATTTCATCAAAATTTAGTTTGTATAGCTTAGGTTCTAACTTTCTTTTTTCTTTTTCATCCATTTTTTGGCACTTGGATGTCTGTCTTTGGCAAATATTGGCTTAAATTTTAGCATGATGCAATCAATTTCTAATTTTATTTTTATGCCTATATGATACACTACTCTGATTTTTGTTTCTCTAGGTGTCACTTTTACCTTAAAGTATAACTTGCTGAAGATAAAAGTTTGCTGTCTATAATAGATAAAACTGTTACTGTTAAAACTTAGATGATACAACGAAAGGCAAAAGCACTTGAGCTGGGATAAATGTGTTGTTGTCAAGTTTGTATATTGCATAAAAAGAGTTGATTGCAAAAATCCTAAAAATTATTACTATCCTGTTCAAAGTTATTTGTCCATTTTTTTGCTATATTCACTACATTTTGGGTATAACAGACAATTAATTAACAGACAAATTGTTGAATGGAATTTTTTCCACTTAAGAGAAGATGAAAATTAGGTACCAAAAGTGTGACAAAAAATAGACAATCTGCTACAAAATTTTTTCAATGAAGTTTGACAGGTGCATAGGTAAAAAGAAAACTTAAAAAAAAGATTAGGATAGAAAAAAAAAAGAGCATATCTTTGACATTAATTTTATGTCCAAAGTACAACAAAGTTTCTGACATTAAAAAACTCAGCAATAAAGGTAGCTAATATAATTATAAATCTAACAGTATAAAAGTTTAACTATTCAGTTTTCTAAATATTATCTATGTTGATATCAAAAAAATATCTAAAATGTTATGCAACAAAACATTTCTTGTATGCTAACTAAATAAAAAGTTGGCACAGATTTTTAGCACAAAATTCGGTTCTGTAAAATACAGATTTCCGTGTACCTAACAATATGCATTTGAAAATCCTGAAGTCCTGGTTCTTAATAACTTCTAATAAGTCTTAATTTCTAAATAAAGTAAACCCCACAAACCCTTTGCAATAAAGGTTATAATTTAAATCAGTTTTTTGAAACAATTTTTTTTAAAGTTTTAGAAATAATTTATAAAAATACATTATAAAAATACGAAGAGATAAATATAAACAATAAATCAATATAGTATTACTTTGTCTTTAAAATATTTTTTTTTATAATTATGTTTAAATATATTATAATATAATTTACAGCATAATTTTATATAAATTAATTTATAAATAGTTATAATATTTATATATATATATTTTTTTACATTTTTTCTATAAATTGTTATTTTTTAAATTTAAGAAAGTTTTTAATTTAAAATATAATAAAAAATTCATTTTTCTGCAATATACCATTGTTTTTAAAATATTTTTATATATTAGAAAATCTATGAGAATTTGGGTGAAATATTTTACATTTTCATTACTTTTCACAAGGAAAATGGCCTGGCGATCTCATGGAAAAGATAATAATGATTTAGTTTACACACTGAAAAGTAAGTATCATGGTAATTGTGGAACATATTTGTTCATTAAAGTAATATATGATAATCTATAAAAACAAAACTTTGTTAGACTTGATAAAAATAAGTCTTATTGGATCAATCTATTATTGCTCTTGGGTAATTCCACATTGAATCACCCAAAGTTTCAAAAATGTTGAACCACGGTTCCTCATATATTTTTCAAACTTCTTTGTGTGTTTCATGTTACAATAAAAAGTTCATAAAAAAATTTTTGGCCCAAAATGTTAAACAGTTTCCTAGATATCTCAATTTTAATATTGACCTGGTTTCCTAAATAATACTTTGATACAGAACTCTATATTGTATTTAAAATGCAAAACATATGATATAACCTTTAAAGCTGTTTCGATGCTTTTCCACAACTTGAGCAAGTTGTTATCTCTCTACTGGATCAAAACATCTGTCTTTAATGTCTCTTATAAGCTTGATACCTCGCTCTGCAATATAGTTGACACAAGAAAGATGGCATACAAATTTTGCTTAAAAATTAATAAAACAACTAGTTTTTATGACTCGGCTTTTGGACCCAATATTTTATAACACTCCAGTTTAAGTTTTTATTTTATTTTAATTTTTTTAGTTATTTATAATTAGGCTTGGCCAGGAAGGTGTGCTATTTCACGTCATAATATGACCATGCAAATACTATTTGATTTTAAAACTTGACCACGGCTGTTAATATGTTTTGAAAATTTGTATACATTTTAAAAACGCGCTGAAAAATTTATCTTAACTATGAAGAAACTTAAAAAAATGCTTATTGTAATGAAGCAAATTAATCTTCATAAAAAAAAATTGTGAAAGATAAAATAAAAATAACTTAAAAACTAAAATAAAAACAAATAAAATTAAAACTTAACTAAAATAAATGACAAACTATAATGATAAGATTGTTTAGAATAAATAACTTTGAATCATTTATCTTTACTGTTTTTATAATATAATAATATATGAAACCCTTTTTAAATAAAATAACAACTTACATCTAACGATTGTTAAATAAATGCGCACATTTAAAAGTTAAAAAAAAAAATCTTAACAATTCTTCGCAGTTATGTAAAACAAATAAAAAAATAATTAAATTGTTTATTTAGAAAGTTGATATAATCTTTTTTTATTTTATTTAAAGACATTTATAATAAAAAATACATACTTATATAAATATAAAAAAAAATACATATTATAAATATTTTTATAAAAAATCATTAGCAGTGATTTGTTACTTTATTTAAATGCATTTCAATAATATAAAAACTTAAGTAAAGATCAAAGTTATTTAATTCAAATGGCTTTCAAAAAGTTTTTTTTTTTTTTTTTTCCAACAAAATATTGCAGTACCAATTTTATAATAAAATATATTTTTTTAAAAAAGCTTCTTACAAAGTAAAAAGTTGCTAAAACCAAAATGAAAGTTAACTGCTATTACAATTCCTAGATATAAATCAGGTCTCTTATACCGGCTTTAATTTATTGAACTCTGTTAAAAATTAATTTGTATAGTATGCCTTAGTGGCTGAAGCTGTTAGCTTGCTGCACTTCTAAAGTGCATCGCGGGGGTTCAAATCCTTTTGCTTGCACATTTAATTTTTTTCTTATCTTTTTCAACTTTCCAAAATACAAAATAAAAACATTTTAAAATTTATATAGATATATGCATAGCTGGTATAAAGATACTATAAGAAACAAAAGAGAATTTAAAAACTTTTTTTTTCTTAAAACATCAAAACACCGGAAGTATTTTGTTGCATATATGTCATGATAGAGATACTTCTCTTTATATTAATGCTGAATATAATATTGTTGGTAGTGCCCTTTAGAGCGTGTTTGATACAAATTCTTGGCAGCCATTGCAACTGAGGTAATGGCGAAAAAGAGTTGCAGCACTTTTTTTATGAGAAAATGTAAACAAAAGTATATGAATGCAAGTTTCTAACATTTATAATGTTTTACAGTTTACTTTTACTTGAAATTTGCATTGCAGCAATATCTCCTTAATTTTGAATTATAGCATTTATTTGCCACTTTAAAGTCTTTTTTTATTAATTAGTGTTAAGAAATTTGTTGAACAATTCGCTATAGTGGCAGAAGCTCGCAGCAAGTGAATCGCTATAGTTTAAATCCTTGTGCATACACATTTATTTATTTTGTAAGTCTTTTTGGATTTTTTAAAATACAAAGTTAAACAATTTTAAAGTTCTATAATATACTATAACAAACAAATTAGAGAGAGTTTTTAAAAATTTCTAAATACTTCAAAACACTGGTAGAAATTTGTTCCACATATGTAATGTAGAGATACTTATGTTATTAATGTATTTAGGTAATTAGTCCTAATAAGCTGCAAATAGTCTAAAAATAAAATTATGGTCTGAAACTTCATAAATGATTTTTATTTTCTACTACTTACTAAAAATGATTGAAATAAAGAATAAGTATAGAAATGGTTGATGCGGACTAACCACTAACTTTCAGACCAAGACTTTCAGACAGCTAGGTAATATTAATGTGTTTTATAATTTTTGTGTAATATTTTTTATGATGATTTTTGCTTTTTTTTTTGTTGTTGAATAATTGGATAAACTTATAGAAAGTGTGTAATATAAGAAAGACCACTGCAGTCATTGACAGATTTTGTATATTTTTTCACATATTTAGAAAATGGTATTCTTAACTCGCCAAGAGTAGAAGAAGCTATGCTGAAGGTGGATCGAGGTCACTTCAGTAGACAAAATCCATATTTTGATGCGCCTCAAAGCATAGGTATTGAACTAAAATTATATAATTATAATTTGAGTTAAATTTAGTTATATATATATAATTTGAGTTAAATTGATATATATAATTTCAGTTAAATTTACTTTTCTTTTTTAAACACTGTCTGTTCTGCTTTATCTTTTTATTTGGTCATGGTAAAGCTGTACTAGTTAATGTTTCTTTATAAGGACTACTTGTTAATACAATAGTACTGGAGCTATTTGTTTTTTTAATGAGAAGTTTATTTTGAAAGTAAAGATAATACTTTTATTAAGAAAATACTTTGATTGGAATATCAAGACTGCAAGCCACAAAATAACTAAAAACTATTTTGACAATTATGCTTAAGCAAATAAATTATGTTGTTGGAAAAATTTTGATTATGAAAATAAAATTATGGAAAACCTTCTTAGATATACTTTTTGTATGTGCACATTTTGTATGTTTTTTTTTTTTTTTTACATCTTCGCTTCCAACAAGGCTGCAAGCAACCACTAATTTAATAATAAGTTAGAAGTTACTGGAAGAGAAAAGTTGAAGATTGTAGAGCAAGATAACGATTGATTGACAACTTGTACGCTTGCGTATTACACAAGTGTGCAACAACTGTAAAGTTGCAACTAACATTGTAGTGTATACAATATTGTATAACATAGTATTATATAACATAGTATTGTATAACATATTATATATAAAAATTGTAACTGTAAAGTTGCAACAAACAAAATAAAAAAACCTACTTTTCTTTTTTTTTCATTGATGATCATGTTTCCTTTCTTTTACTTACAAAAATGTTCGTGTTTGCTTGAAATTTTTTAAAATGAAAGCATTACTTTTTTTTCTAAATAATTATGCAATCGATAGTTTTTTATTCATTATAAAAAACGCATATTTGTTATAAAAAAAACAATTTTAGTTACTAAAATTTAAAACACATTTTCAACGACTTTAAAAGAAACCATGCACATGATTACTTTCTTCAATAACTTTTAAATTAAGTAATTAAGTACACAACTGAAGGAAGTAATTATGTTTTAGCATGGTTTTTACATGCGTTTACAAAAGCATGCACACTTTTAGTTAAAATGAATTTTTAATTACTATAAAAGAAACCATGCTAAAACATTGCTTACTTCAAAAGTTTTTTTTTAGTTTTTTTATTATTGTTAAACTAAAGTTTGTTTGCACTTTAAAAAGTTTCGAAAAGATTTTTAAGATTTGCAGAAATATAATTTAATAGAATATAGAGAACTATTATGTTTACTATTATGTTTTCATTTTTTATTGTGAGTTTAACAACACCAATAATATGATATTTTTATTATTAAATACTTAATATTATAAATATAATAATATCATATTAAGTGTTTAATAATAACTTAATATAATAACTTATTAAATACTTAATATTATATTATTTTTAAATGTTTTAAAAAAGAAATGTCTAAACAACTTTTTATTTTATAAAAAAAATTTATTTCTAGTTCCTTTTTATTTTACTTTCTTCAAGTTGATATGTTTTTTTATAACTAAATAAATTTAACAAACTAAATTGAAAAAAATTCACTATTCTGTATTAATCAACCCTCGGAATTAGGGTCGGCATTCGGCTGACCTAACTGCTGACCTTAAAATATTTGAGGTTGGCAAAAAATTACCAACTTTGTTTCTATGTTTTATGGTAACCCCTTTGTATCAAATTTTTTTGCAGACCTCTAACAGTTTGAGGTCGGCATTTTATTGCCAACCTCGTTTTTCCTAATTCCGAGGGTTGGTATTAATGGATAAGTTATTTTTAATTGCAGTTCATAAGGTATTGGGTATTAGTTATCATTAATTTGCACGCACTTTGCAAATGTGTGAAATATTGTTTTGAATTAATAAAAAGTTGATAAAATTCAATAAGCATCTTTGATATATCTAATTATTATATATCTTATTAACTAGAATAAAAATTATTTGAAAATAAAACTCTCTTATAATTTGATAAAAAATTATTTGAATAAAAAAAATTAAAAATTAAAAGAATTGAAAATAAAACTTATTTGACATTTTTTTTTTTGTTTGTTATTCACCTCCTCAAGGCCTAGAAGGCCACTACAGATGAGGAGGCCGCTTAATAGTGGTTATAACCCTCTCTCAACTCTATAATTCCGAAACACAAACCTTGAGGAACAAAGCCGCTGCGCGGAGAAACAAGTTGAGCGCGGTACTACCAGGGACGTGGTGGGGATCGAACTCAGAACCTCTCGCTTATGAAGCGAGCGCTTTACCACTACACCACTACCACATTACCACTACATATACCTCTTAGGTTAGATGTTAATCAATAAATAAGAAAAGGAATGTCAACGTTTATGTAAAAAAAACGATTTTTCCAGCCCTGATATGCAGTGTGTGTCAATAAGAGCAGCCCTAGATGTTTTTATTTTTTCTTTAGTGAAGAATTTGCACTGCATGTGGAGAAAATTTTTTAAAAAGAAGTTCATCATAAAAATAATGAAATATCAAACTAGAAAATATAAAATTAAAACAATTATGATATTTGAACAATTTGTAGAAAAAAAGTAAAAAAATTCTATAAAAAAAGTAAATAATGCCAAAACATACTGTTTTTTAAGTATTTGCATTAACTTATTTTAATATTACTTCTGAGTATTTCAGAAGGTTAAAAGTCCATTTGAAAAGTTGAGTTGTCTACTGGCCATATCCCAGTGTCTCTAAATCTATATATAGCAATTTCCATGCCAACAACTTTGAGTAAGCTTCGCCGAACAGTACTTGAAATTGAGTCATACATCTGCCTGGGTGGGTTTGCATCCATTTATTACAAGCAATATTATGTTTAGAATTTAAAGCTTCGAAAAAAGATCTAAATGTTGTAGCTTATTAGTAATATGTGATGGTAAAGAAAACATTATTATGATATCAAGCTAGAACTAGCTTAAAGGATTTTTGTTAGTGTTGAATGCTCATCAAGAGGTAGAAGACTGTTTTTTGTTCTGGGCTTTCTGTAAGAGATTTAAAAGAAAGTGAGCCTATAAAATGACTAATTCATGAAGTAAATAAATCTATTTTTATCCAAACATTATCAGAACATCCAAATGAATTTTTTTAAATCTTCAATGTTTATATATCATACAATATATAAGATATAAAAGATCCAGCAGCATTCATACAACATACCACAATTGTATCAACACCCCTTTCACCACTTTTTGTACCTCCTACCTGGTGTTTACCTCTTAGAGCTAGCACTTTTCTTGGTTTCTAAACTGTTCTGATTCTAGTTTCATTTACTTTGAAAAGAAATCAGTAGTAATGTTGTAGTTATCAATAAGCTCAGTAAGTTTATTGAAAAGTAATACAACCTCTTTACAGAAACCTATGGTTCTTGACATAGAAGTTGGTTCAGTCAATCTCAAACTAAAGACTGGGATTGTGTTTCATAAATTCTTAATACCACTTCTTTTCAACCATACCAACATCTTTAATGAACTGATGAGGTGCTTTTTTTTTTTTTTTTTTAGCAATGCTAATTGCCTATTGTAGATCTATTGTATTTATTCCAAACATACAAGATTCCAGGTTCAAAACATGATTACAGGCCTTGTTACGACATTTCTTTCAAGTACCACATTGTAATTAAAGTTATTTTATTAACATGTTAAAAATCATACAGACATTTTTTTTTGTCTCACCTTAACAAGTTTCGAATAAAATCTAAGTTCCTATTTGAAAAATCATTTTTTTCAATTATGAACTAATTTTTATTTTGAGAAAAATATATTTTTCATAAAATGTAACATAATATTTGTTTATTTTCTTTTAATTTTACAGTTGGTTTTTGGTTATTTTATCAACTGTTAATAAATATTTTCTTATTTATTTTGTGAACTCTTTTCAATAGTGTTTTTAAACAATAAAGAGTTATGTTATCAGTTACCGATAACATATTCGATCATAATTTATTTTTATAAATTTAACGAGCGTCATTAAAACTTTACGTTATTGAGTTAACAATAAACAAAATATCTTTTTAATAAAATATATACATCAAAATAGATTGTGCATTTTTTAAACTATTATGACAAAAAATAATTTATATATTTAAAAGGAATTTATATATTTAATTCCTTATGATAAAACTTAAAACACTTTATTTTCTTTAACTAATTTTTAACAACAACAAAAAAATTATTAAACAAACTGTTTCTTTAACAAAAAATCCATTAGTTTACAATTGCGGTTAAATGCTTTTACATAAACAATATCAAAAGATAATTTAAATATTCTAAAAGATCAAAGTTTTTGCATAATGCAAAACTGCTGAACGTATAGGCAAATTGCCTTTTCGCAGGTAAAATGCGAGCTGCATAATGCTTCTTAACAAGGCCTGTGATTAACTCTTTTTTGACTTTAGGAGGTAAGTTACTGCTATCTGTTTGTTTGATTCATTTGTAAATATATTTTGATGATTCACATGCCTTTTTAATGTTTGTTTAGGAATTCTATTTTTAAACACATTCATTTTACATATTTACACATTCAGCATTGAGTTAATTTTGCCACTATGATACACAAAAAGAGCTTGCTCCTCTTTCGTCAAAAAACGGTTTTGACATTTTGAAATTGGAACTTTTTAAAAGACTTTCTTGCGGATTTTTAGCAGGCCTTGTTTTGAAGTATTATGCAGTTTGTAATTTATGTATGCGTTAAGCTATTTTATGTTCCCCTTAAAGCAATTTCAGTTATATAACATTTTAGTTATCTTTTATTGTCTATATTAGTTAAAAGGTTTATTTTAGGTGGTATGATAAAAGAAGTGTTACAGTTGACTTTTGATATCCCGAACTCTAAGGGAACTGGGAAAAAAGTTTGAAAATCAAAAGTTTGAGATATCAAGAAAATTTTGGCTTAGACAAGTGTGCAAGGGACCTGAAATAAAGTTTACGATACACAAAAGTTCGAGAATCAAGTGTCAACTGTATAAAAACTACTTAAACATTTGAATGACCATTATGTAAAAAAAGTTTGTTACCAAAGTTTGAATTACATTTGATATATGTGCTTTTTACAAATGAAATAAATTTAGATAAAGTTAAAAATAAAAAAAAATCTAATTTTAATTTTATTTAAAAGTATTACTAAATATTGTTTAATAATAAAATTTTACTTTTAAAAAAAATTAGCTTTTTTTTTAATTTTTGCTAAAAATCTTAATTCATTATACAAATGATGAAAAAAGTAAGAAACAAGTTTAAATTAAATATTAAAAAAAAATGCAGTTTTTAATTTAGTTATTTAATATCAAATTCCATAATATATTTACATAATATTAAATTCTATAATATATTTGCATAATAGAGTAATTATTATATTGCGCTAATTTAAAAATGTCCATTAAAAAAGAAAGAACTTTATGATGTCAAATTCACATTAAGCTAATGCGTTAAGCATTTTTTATTTAAATCAAGAATGGTGTTTTATTTAAACAAGCCTGTTTTAGTTGTCAAAATGGTAGCGTTAGTACAATTTAAGACCAGATGTGAGGTAAAATTTATGAAAATAGAGTCACACTGATTTAAAAAAAAAACTAAACAATTACTACCATATTTTAAATTCTTGGAAGCAAATTCACATAAATTAGAGCATTTCACATCGCTAAAAAAAACATTTAATGTCTAAAGAGTAACTACCCTATAGGAAAAAACAGTTTTACATACGGAAACTTTGTTCAAATTAAATGCATTAAATGAGATTTGACATTTTTGAACAAGTTTTTGTATAATTACTTCATATAAAACTTAACAGTGACTAAAAAATGAAAACAAATCTATTAATTAAATTCATGTATGTTCATTTTAAACAGTTTAAAATGTTTATTTATTTGATGCTCAGTTTTATCATAAAAACATTTCATTTTTCAAAAATTTTATTTTTCAAAAGTTTTATATGCCATTAAAATCAAAATTAATTTAAAAAAAGTAGGAAAAACTTGGATTTTAAAGTCACAAGAATGCTATTTATCTGGTGTCTAGGAGATCAAAAAGTATTGGGAGACATGGATTATATGAAAAAAATTGGAAAATTTAGGGTATAGGAACTTATTAATTTTAAACCCAGAGTCCTTATGTAAAATTAAGGCCAGGGACTCTGGGCTCTATTGTAATTTTTATTAAGTAAATAATATAATAAATATAATAAGTTCAACATTTGGGGAGTTTCATTTGCATTTGGGGATTTCATATCTTTTTCAATTTTTGAAATGAAACTCGCAAATCGATTTATAAATTGGCCATTTATATAAAAAAAAGTTTGAGAAAAAAAAAAAATATATATATATATATATAATTTTTAGGGTCCCTGCCAGTTCGATTTTAGACAAAAATGTTGGGTGTTTTAAACGCCTTGCGGGGACCTTAAAATTTATTGTAAAAAATTTTTTATTCTTTTAAATAATATATGTTGGATTGAATATTAATTACATAAAAGGAGCATGTTGAAAAAATTAAGATATGCTTCCGAGTTATAAAATTCGCCACTGAGTTATAAAATAGGTTTTTGTAACATTTCAAAAACATTAGCAATAACTTGGTACCTAAAAGTTCTAGCTATTACAACTAAATTTTATTATCAAAAGGTATTGTATTAGTATTGTAACAATTAATCCTATAGTTAGATTGCTTATGTAAATGTTGGGAGACATAACTCTTGTATTTTGCTTTTGTTAGTGAAAGAGTAAGAAAAATTTCTTATTATATATATATATATATATATATATATATATATATATATATATATATATATATATATATATATATATATATATATGTATATATATATATGTATATATGTATATATATATATATATATATATATATATATATATATATATATATATATATATATATATATATATGTATGTATGTATGTATCTATATATGAGCCCCTGAGATGCATAGTGGTATAAGTCACTCATATCTTGTTTTAAGATACAGAGGCATTTAGTAGACATCATATCATAAATCATCAAACTGTTTTAGAGGAAGTAAATAAAAATCATTATCAATATCATTAGACTTATTTTATTAGACTCTAACATGTAATAAGCAAAATGCTAAGTATTGGTGGCAATAATTCAAAATATTGAAAAAAGTGACTTATACCACTATGCATCTCATGGGCTCATATATATGTATATATATATATATATATATATATATATATATATATATATATATATATATATATATATATATATATATATATATATATATATATATATATATATATATATATATATATATATCTTTTAAAATCATATTCTTGTTATACGATATTTTCATATTTGTTGAATTTAATTTTGAAATTAATTAGCAATTTTTTGTAACATTTTTTATTACACCTGATGATGCTGACCGCTATAGGTCAGCAAAATATTGTAAATATAAAATAACATCAAAAATATATTTAAAACAAAAAGTTTATACGCTGCCGTTTTAATTAAATTCAACAAATATATATATATATATATATATATATCAGGGCTTGTGATGAAGAAAATCGTCAAGCGTGTTATATCGCGCTCGTAAAATTAGAATATGTTTTCATCCGGCATAATTATGTGCGCTCGAGATAACGTCGGCGAGCGCGATTATGAAAATTGCTAAAGGCGATACTCATAAAAAGCTTTTTCTTTTTTATATCTTTTTTTATTTGTTACATAATTTTTTCGTCAAAAAATGTTTGAATTAGTATCACACTTATGAAACTACTTCAACGAAAGAGATTTTTATACTTCCAAACTTCTTGTATATTGTCAGATCGTGATTTTATTTTTAACTATTTATGTTATAAAAAAATAATATCAAACAAAAACGCAACTTCTTATTGATTTAGTATTGAAGTATTTTAGTGACTTAGTTTTGCTTCGTTGTTTTGATATATGTATTTTAAAATGTTACTCTGTAAACTTAATTAACGGTTAATGGTTTTTATATTTATTGATATTTTTTATTCAAATTAATTATTTAATTTTTTTCTAAAATTTCTTTTTTAAATTACGTTTTTTTATCTTAAAAATATAACACAAGAATAATTTGAAATAATAATAAATAAGAATAATAACTTTCCATTTAATAAATATTGACATCATTACTTAGTTTTCTTTTCGAATGTCCTTAATTGCAAACATTCTAAACAGAATTGTTTTAAATTTGAGTTAAAATAAATAATAGTTAATAAAAAATCTATACTATGAACAAAAACTAATTTTAAAAATTACTGTATTATTAATATTTATTTTTATCATAAACGATGTGTGGAATATTACAAACAATAAATCAAATAAATTTTACTTGATATTTTCTCAAGATTAAAAATACTCCGCAGTTTTAATTTTCTTACAATGGTTTTCTAATTTTCTATTCTTATTTTATTTGCGCATTTTTGTGTTCACATTGTGTTTCCACGTGCACATTCCATTATTGAAATTAGTGACGATTAACGACTTTAAACTGCTCATTTATTTATTACGTTAGTGCAAAAGAGAACGACGTTGTGCTTTTTATATTTATATCAGTTGTTTGATAACAGAATATCTTTAATAAAAAATCTTTTTTAAATATTTTATGAAAATAAAAAAATAATCTTGAACTATTGGACGAGCGTTTTTTATACGCTCGTTATAAGCTGAACGAGCGTTATATATATATGTATATATATATATATATATATATATATATACATATATATATATACATACATATATATATATATATATATATATATATATGTTTATATATATATATATAAATATATATAAATATATACCGTTTACGGGCGCGTTTTATGAGCGGAGCGCGATCGCGCTCACTTCATCACAAGCCCTGATATATATATATATCTATATATATATATATATATATATATATATATATATATATATATACATACATATATATATATATATATATATATATATATATATACATATATATATATATATATATGTCAGAAAAATTCATTATTATTGCAATTTTTTAAATAACAATAAAACTTAATGTACTTCCACATTATTTTAATTGATTTAACTTTTAAATGACATTAAAATTTTTTTTTGAAAGTTTTTTTTTTTTTTGCCGCATGCTTTGTTCGTGAACAGACGTGTTTTTTTTTGCTGTGTAAGAATTAATAAAAGAAAAAAAAAAGTTTTAAGTTTTTAGTATTTAATTATTTTTAAAAATCTGTTTACACTATTTACATCAGACCAATTACTATGGAAGTTTCTATAAAAAACATCGAAAAACTAATGAAAAGCATGTTAGAGGAACAGAGAAAGTCTATTTTAAAGGAAACAGAAAAACTACTTAAAGAACAAGAAAGTAACTTTGCAAAAATCACTTGTGCAAATATGAAAATAATAACAGAAAGACTAGAAAAAATTGAAAGCGATTTGAACAAAGACAAAATAAAAATAAAAGGTATGTTAAAAGATATCAGTGAATTAAAAGAGAGTATTGATTTCCAAGAGGAGATTTCAATGAAAAGGATATCAGAAACTAACAAACGCATAGACGAAGTTAAAAAATTATACAATGAAAAAACACTTCTTGATTCGAATAACGAGTCAAATTTTTTGAAAGATATAAAAAAAAAGTTAGTAGATCTCGAAAACCGATCCCGAAGAAACAATTTGCGAATAGATGGTGTTAAAGAACTACCTTATGAATCTTAGGAGGGTAGTACAAAAATTGTTAAAAAAATATTTTCTGAAAAACTCCAAATTAATAAAGAAATTATAATTGAAAGAGCGCACAGATCAGGGTCAATAAAGTCAGGAAAAGAGCGATCAATTGTTTTAAAACTTTTAAATTTCAATGATAAAAAGTTAATTCTGCTAAACTCAAAAAAACTACGCGGAACAGGTGTGTTTATTAACGAAGACTTTGCAAAGGAAACAATGGAAAAGGGTAAAAAACTCTGGGATGAAGTGATTAAATTGAGAAAAGAAGGTAAATACGCAATTCTCAAGTTCGATTCTATTTTTTGTAGAGATCATAAAAAATAATTTTTTTTACAATTTTTTTTACATACAGTGTTAAGAAAGTTCTTCTAATTTATAACGCAATCAAAATGTCTGTAACAAATGATTTTAAATCGTTTAGTTGTAATTTTTCAGCATCTGATGAAAAATTTGATCCAGATATTAATTATTTCAATGACATTATTACGGATTGTTCTTATTACTATCCTAACAAATTAGAAGAATTTTTTTATAATTATACAAAAAGCAATAAGTTTGATCAACTAAGAATTCTTCATATAAATATTAGAAGCCTAAACCGCAATTTTGAAAATCTTCTCAATTTGTTACAAGAAACCAACAATTTTTTAAATATAATTTGTTTAACCGAAAGCTGGATAACGGAAAAAGATTTAAAAACTACTTTAAATTTTAATCTTCTTTACTACTTGATTTAATTTCTCAAGAGAGACTTGTCAATAAACGCGGTGGAGGAGTTCTTATTTATGTAAAGAAAAATATTGCGCATTATATTAGGAATGATTTGAATGTTTCTGACGGCGACAAAGAAATTTTAACTATTGAAATTCTAAACAATCAATCACAAAACATTTTACTGAGCTGTTGCTATAGGCCCCCAAATGGTGTGGCCGAGAACATGAGCATGTATTTTGAAGAAAACCTTTTCAAAATAGGCATTCTTGAAAAAAAAAAAAAATTTTATTCTAGGGGATTTCAATATGAATTGCTTCCATTACTTTACGGACATTAAAGTTAAAAATTTTTATGATTCTTTTTTTGAAATGGGAGCCATTCCTTTAATAAATCGCCCTACCAGAGTAACTCCTAAATCGGCTACTCTAATTGATAACATTCTAACAACTGATATTTTTAACAGTGACTTAAATAAAGGTATTTTAAAAACAGACATATCTGACCATTTCCCTATCTTTTTTATCATAAACTTCAACTCTAAAATTATGACCAAAACTAACATAAAAGTTAAATTACGCAACTTTAACCAAAAAAATGTTGAGCAATTTAAAACACAATTATCATTACTTCATTGGAAGAACATCGACTTTAGTGATAACTCAAACAAAATTTACGATGATTTTTTTAATACATTTTACTCAGTTTATGATGCCAATTTTCCTTTACATGAAAAAACATTAAATCAAAAAAACATTAATTCTAACTGGATTACCAAAGGTTTAAAAAAATCATCAAAAGTTGAGCAGAAATTATACATAAAATATCTAAAAAACAAATCATTCGCCAATGAGAAAATATACAAAGACTACAAAAATCTTTTTGAAAAAGTTCGAAAAAACTTAAAAAAACATTACTATTCTAAAATTCTCAATAAAGCCAAAAATACTTGTAAACGCTCCTGGGAAATAATAAAAGAAATTATCGGTAAATCAAAACCGTGCTCAGGTTCCCTGCCACACATGATCAAAGTAGATAACAATAATATAGTTAATTCTCAAACAATAGCTCACGAATTTAACAAATTCTTTGTTGAAATTGGCCCTAAACTATCTAAATTAATTCCTAACACTGAAACATTATTTAAAGATTTTCTAGTACCGATGGATAATTGCATTCACTCGGATGAGTTATCTAAAGAGTTACTATTTGATGAGTTCGAAAAAGCCTTTAAAACACTAAAAAAAAATAAAGCAGTTGGACCGGACGAAATCAATGGTAACATAATTTTAGATTGCTTTGAACAATTAAAATATATTCTTTTTAAAGTCTTTAAATCATCAATCGAACAAGGAGTCTTTCCTGATCAATTGAAAATTGCTAAAGTTATTCCACTATTTAAAGGTGATTACAAATCTGACCGGCCTATCTCTATCTTATCTATATTTTCAAAAATACTAGAAAGAATCATGTTCAATAGAGTATTTAATTATTTTAGTTTAAATAATTTATTATACAACAATCAGTTTGGTTTTAAGAAGAATAACTCAACCGAGCATGCAATTATTCAGTTGGTACGTGAGATTTCCAATTCTTTTGAAAAATCTCAATTTACATTAGGAATTTTTATCGATCTTTCAAAAGCATTTGATACTGTGGATCATGATATTTTACTTTATAAACTTAATTATTACAGAATAAATAAAAGAGTTATGGTCTCAAAGTTATTTATCCAACAGAAAACAATTTGTTTCTTGTAATGATCTTAATCATATACAGTTTTTAAATATTTCCTGTGGTGTTCCACAAGGTTCCATCTTAGGCCCTCTTTTGTTCTAAATATATATCAACGTCTTGCATAAAGCATCAAATCTTCTAAGTATTATGTTTGCTGATGACATAAACTTATTTCTATCTAACAGTGACATCTACCTACTATTCTCCGTTATGAACAAAGAACTTCAAAACATATCTAAATGGTTTAAAAGTAACAAATTAACATTAAATGTAAACAAAACAAAATGGATTTTTTTCCACCCGCTCTCCAAAAAGCGTTCTCTACCCCAAAATTTACCAAAAATATTTATTGACCATAATGAAATAAAAAGAGATTCTGTAACTAAATACCTGGGGGTTTTCATTGACGAGAACATCACATGGAAACATCATATTAACATGTCTGCTCGAAAGTTTCAAAAAGTATTGGAATTCTATATAAGGCGCATACTCATTTAGATAAAAATAATTTAACTAATTTTTATTATTCTTTTATTCATAGTTATATAAGTTATGGAATTATTGCCTGGGGTAGTACTGATCAAAGCAAGTTACAATGTCTCCATCGCCGTCAGAAACATGCGGTCTGTGTAATTAATTTTGCGGATTGGTTCTCAAATTCCTCAATATTTTTCAATCAAATGAAAATCCTCAATGTTTATAAACTCAATGTATATAAAAATTTATCTTTTGTTTATATGTGGAAGTATGATTTATCTCCTTTAATTTTTAAAGACCTTTTTATTTTAAAACCTTTAAGCAAGTTTAACATGAGGAATAATAACTATTTAAATAAACCACTCTGTCGAACAAAGTTCAATCAATTCTGTATCACTTATCGTGCAGCTCATCTCTGGAACAAAATTATTTTGTCTAACTTCGGCTTACCCCTAACTTATTCTGTTTTTAAAATTAAATTAAAAGATCTCATTCTCTCTATTGAAAATATCTTAGAATATTTTTAATTTGTCTTATGATATATAATAATTTTGAAATGTATGTTCAATCTTTGTTTTATACTTGTTGACAATTTGTTTCTATTTATCTAAGTACTATTTTAATATTTTTATGTTAATTTTTTACGCTCTCTTATTGTAAAAAGGCGTTTTTATAATACTTTATGTACTCTGTTTTGTAAAAGGCTTCTGACGATAAGATCATTTGATCTTCTTTTAGAAGCCTTGTTTGTATTTGAAAAAAATATGTAATTTATATACATTACGTCAAATATAAACAAAAACTTACAAAAAAAAAAAAAAAAAAAAAAAAAAAATGTCGATTAATTTATTGATGTTGCTTAAATGTTAAAAAAAAGAGTTGAAAGAGAATTTTTTTTTTAACCATATAAGTCTTTTTCGACTGCTATCTTTGACCAAAAATTGTGAAGAGCGACTAAAAATATTCCTTTGATGAAATAAAGGAATATTTTTTAGTAGCCCTTTTTTAGCCAAAATTTGGTTTATTGATTTTTATCAACAGTTCTAGTTTTTTTTATAATTCAAGTATTCTATAAAAAGAAAAGTAACTAAATTAGTAATCTAAAATAATAATAAAACATCACAAAGTTTTCCCTATTTTCTATTATTAATTAAACATAAGAAAATTGTAAGAATGTTTAAATGTATTTAATAAAATACTTCCTAAATAAAAACTAATTAGTTTTACCGTTTAAACAAAAACACTATTTTATTTTAATTTTTTTTACAAACTTTATTTAAGGATTTAGAAATAAATTAACAAAACTAAATTTGCCCCAAAAAAAAAACTTTGACAGGCCTTGTTAAAAAGCGTTTTACAGCTCATATTTTTTACAAAAGTCAAAAGCGTTCAGTTAAGCAATAATTGTTTTGTAAAGTTTAATTTATCAGGCCTTGTTTTTAATGCGTAAAATGGCGCACCTTTTATGTATAATCCATTTAACGTAAGCGGTAAGCCATTTTAGTCATTTTTAAATATTTAAACAAGTGTAAAGATATTGCTAAAGCAGTAATTTAAAAGAAGTAATTAACTTTATAAAAAACTACTTATAAAGTTTTAATGGTACAGTAATTATGGTAGCTACAGTACATAGGTTATTATTTTTAAAACTAGGTAATTTATTTTTTACATATAAGATATTTTATATATATATATATATATATATATATATATATATATATATATATATATGTGTGTATATATATATATATATATATTTATGTATTTATATAGGTTATTCAGTTACAATCAGTGCTCCTCATATGGTATGTTTTTTTATTTTTTCATTGTTTTTAAATGCTTTTTTGTTGTAAATCACTCCATACACCTATTTTTAAATAACTGTTTTTCAAATTGATTTTTTTAAATAATATTTTATGCCTAACTGACAACTGAGTTTTTATTTGGCTATCAAATATTGATATTGTATATTAATGTTGATTTCCTATTTAAAGCATGGTTTGACTTGGTTTTTTCATAGTGTAAAAATCTCAACTTTTATGGTGTGCATTTGGCAAAAGTTCGCAAAAATTGTTGAGAAGCTGGTCAAAAGATTGGAAAAAAAAACAATTATTATAGCATTATTGTTAAGAAATTTTTATTAACTCTTTTTTATTACATATTTTCAATTTTCATCATGAGCCTTGCTTTAATTTGGCATTGTAGCAATTTAATCCTACTATAAAAGATAAAGATACATTTTATTTGCCTCTAAAAATAACAGAAAATGAAACTAATTATACAAGGAGTGAAGTACCATCTAAAGTTAAAAAGTAACCATGGTAGCAACAATATTAAGTTAATGACATGAAAGATTTGTAGCATTAATGCCTCTTAATAGTAAATGAAATATAAGATAACCTCCTCACCATGTCTCTGGTAGTAATGCCATTAACTTGTTTCTCATGCAGCAATCTTGTTCAAGGTTCATGTTTTGGAGTTAAAAAGTTGAGAGAATATTAATTATTTAATCTGACTTGATGAATGGTTTCACTTGGTCAGACTTGATGTAGATGAAATCTGATTTGATAACACATGGCCTACAAATGATTTCTTCAAAAAATCTGTCTCCTCTTTAATAGCTTTTTTTTTTCCAAAGTTTATTGCACATTTAGAAATTTTTGGCTTTCATTAAGCTATCCATAATTTCATGAAGCTATCCATAATTTCATGATGCTATCCATAATTTCATGAATATATCCATAATTTTATGAAGCTATAATAACCATAATTTTATGAAGCTATAATAACCATAATTTCATGAAGCTATAATAACCATAATTTCATGAAGCTATCCAGTGGTGTACACTGGATTTTTAGATGTTTGAGTTTTGACACTTACAGGCATTTTGCAAACTCTAAACTTTTGTATGCTTATGCTTATATAAAAAAGAATGTTTTGCAAAGAATTGGGGTGATTGGAGCTTGGGAACAAAAAAACCCTAATTTTTGGGCCCACCCAGCCCTTAATGTGGGATCAATGAGTTTATAAGATATTTTCTTTACTATTTTAATCTAAATTCTAATTCATCAACAAATTTTAAGTTTCATAATCTCTTAGTGTTCAGTTTTTATGACCCTGCAATGTTTACAGCCCCCTCAAATTGAGGGGGGTTAAAACTTTATATGGTCATAGTTTTTGAAAAATAAGAAATTATTGCATGAAATTTGAAATTTGTTAATGAATATAAATTTAGATAAAAATAGTAAAGAAAATATTTTATAAACTTGTTGCTCCCACATTAAGGCTGGGTGGGCCCAAAAATAAAGGTTTTTTTGTTCCCAAGCTCCAAACGCTCCAATTCTTTGCAAAACATTCTTTTTTGATAAAAGCATAAACATACAAAAGTTTGGAGTTTGCACAATGCCTGTAAGTGTCAAAACTCAAACATTTAAAAATCCAGTGTACACCAATGCTATCCATAATTTATGGTGTTTATCATTAAAAAAATTTTTAATTTAACAAATGTCTGTGGAAAATCGCAGTACTTAGTTTGAGAAGGGAAAAATTTGCCTAAATAAAAATTATATATTTTCTGTTTTAAGAGACATAAATGTTTTTTTATTTTCCCATCAGTGTTTATGCATTTTGCTCCAAGGATATACCTTAGGAAATACCAAGATTTTTGTGCTATAGGAAAACCATGTCAAATCATGCTTTAAATTGAAAAAGTTATCATTTTAGCATGTACATGCTTTGTTACATCTGGAAAATCATCTTACAGAAGGTAGTGTTGCACTTGATGTTGGTTCAGGAAGTGGTTATCTTACTGCATGTATGGCTTATATGGTATATTTTTGAAGTGTATTTAGAAAATTTAATTTATGATTGATAATTTGTTGTTACCATGATTTATTATTACATTATTATGTTCTTAAATATGAATATACTAATTTTCATTTTTCAAAACCACTAATTTAAGGTAGGAAATACTGGAAAAGTATATGGAATTGATCATATTGGTGAGCTTGTGGAACAATCCGAAATCAACATTATGAAAGGAAACAAAGAACTTATTACAAATGGTGTTGTTAAGCTAATTAGTATGTTTTTTTGTTTTCGAGTTAACAAGTTTAATAATAAAAACTGGAATTTGGAATTTAAATTGTCATTAAAAATATTACCATTGTAAATAAATGGTTTAAAAATGTTATTGGAATTTAAATTGCCATTACATAAATGGTTTTAAAATGTTATTGGAATTTAAATTGCCATTACATAATTATAAGAAAATCATAATTGCTATAGAAAGTAGTAATTAATAAAGAATATTTTCTTCATTTTATAGAGTAAAAGCGGGTCAAACCGATCATTCTATTTTTTCGATCACTGATTGAAAAATTTAAATAAAACTGGGACTGATAGGAATATTTAAAAAATAAAAACACCAGAAGAAAGAGAATCATCTCCTCTATTCAAATGTGTCAAAATAAAATCCAATTCATTTTTCAGTCATTTTATTTTTATAAAAGTTTAAAAGAGAGTTGTAAAAATTTGCTGTTTTCTTTTATTTGCTATCGTAATATTTCGGGAACCAAAATTCGTTTAAAAATAATTTTACCTCTATCTTGTAGAAAATTTAATTTTAATACCGATTACATAATTTTTTTTCGTTTTATAGTTAAAAATTAGACAAAAAAGTAACAAAAATTAATATTAAATTTTTTCTGGTAAAACCGATCATTCACATATTTACTTTAAATTCCTTTATTAAGTAGTATGTAAACTTTTAAATTAGGTACCTTGGTGAATTAAATTATTGGATTTTCTCATGTGTTAGTTCCGGGTTCTTCCTATGTAAAGTTATTTTACAAAAATGACTCAATGGTATTTATTAATTATTCACTTTGAAGATGACAACAAGTAAAAAGTAATACAATGAAGAAGATATAGAAAAGTTAAATGATATAAAAGAAAAAAATACTTCAATCAGAAAAGCTGCATTCAAATATGGCAACTCTAATAGGTCGCAAGAACAACAACAATGCTAGCTTCAAGGGATCAGGATCAACAACCGTACTCTCACAGCAAACAGAGTAAATTATGGTGCATGCGTTTAAGTTCCTATGTGATTGGGATTATGGTTTAACACGAAATAATGTCATGGACTTCGTATGCGGTTACCTTCTTCATACATATCAATCAGGCCTATTTGCTCAAACAGGTGTATGAGAGCGGTAAGTGTTTTACACGTTTGCACGCTATTGCTGGTTTTGAATATACTGGACTATTTCCACTTAACAAAAACAAAATCAATCAACAGGCATTAGCTATCTCCAAAACGTTTAATCAACCGACGTCTTCAACGCCATTGCGAACAATAAAGTTTTTAGCATTATCTTCTGAACCAGCAACAGCAGCTTCGAGGTTCGACAAGCACAGAGCACTACATGAGAGAATGAAAATCGAAATGGAAAATGAACTAAAGAGTTTTTTTCAAGAAAAAAATCAGTCTCATATAAAAATCGAGGCAAAACTAATATTCCAAATTTTTTTTTGTTGTAAAAAATGTAAACCTTTTTTATATAAAAAATATATAAAAATATATACATTTACATATATAAAATGTTAAATTTATTAAATGTATTTTATATTGATCGGTTTTCATATTTTCAAATACAATTAAAGAAAAAAAAAATAATAAATAATGTGCTTGTTGGTATTTTTTATCTTATTTAAAAAAAATAGTTTAAAAATTTTTAAAAATAATTAAGTTACTTGATTTTTATTGTTTGGTGATCAGTTTGACCCACTTTTACTCTAATTCATTAATAAATAAGGAACAGATTTATGGAGAAATTGATTTTATGTACTTTTAATACAAAATAACAGGTTTAATAGTTAAAAATTTATCATTAACCTGAGTTTAACTCCCAGTGCTACTAGAAATGTAGTTGAGTTGGAACTATGTTGAACTCTTATGTGCACTCTACTGCTGCATCACTTTACTGAATGAAATGAATGAAAAGGGTTAATGTATAAAATAAATTATAATGTATAAAATAAACTATAATGTATAAAATAAATGTTCAAAATGCTTCATCAAAATCAATGTTGAGTCATCTTTTCTTTACTCAACTGTTATCATGGATATTTTGTTAAAGAACTAATAAAAAACTGTGATCAAAAAATTCTTTTACAAAAGAATTGCAAACAAATGGAGCTCGTTACCAGATGAAATAGTAGATTTAACATGAACAAATGAGTTCAAAGCAAGACATCACAAAATAAATGTATTTATATAAATGTACATTGGGTAGAAATCTTTTTGTCTTCTTGCTGACAAATGTGCTTTTTACACATTGTGCTGCTACAATTTCTAATTGAAACCATTACTTCCATATCTATCACCAAAATAATTCTCCAGAAAGCAGGCATCTGTTTACTACTGCTAGAAACCATTGTAAAAAGGTTTTGTCTAATGCCAAAGCTCGCTATTTTCAGGTCACAAAATCTCATATTTCATCTAAAAGAATATGCTCTCGTGAATTATGGAGAAGGTTCAACAGTATCTATAACAAGGGTAAGTCTGTTATTTCACCTCTCTTGTATGGTTCAGATTTTGTCGCCTCACCTAAAGGCAAAGCTGAATTGCTTGAACTTCTCATATGTATCTCTTGTTTCCGCTAGTCATGTTCTACCTGATATAGTTGACAAACAGGTTAATCTATTGACTGAGCTTTGTATCACTCCAGCTTCTGTATCTAAAGTGATTTCCTGATTAGATACCTCTATAGCTTGTGGTCCGGACAACACACCTGTTATAGACTTGCAGAAGTGTTCTTCGGAACTATCGTCTATACTTTCAAAATTATTCAACAAGTGCTTATCAGAGTCTTGGCTTCCAGCCTGCTGGAAAGTGGCATCTGTTATCCCTATTTTCAAAAATTCTGGAGAGCGATCTGATTTATTAAAGAAGATGAAGACTAATGGGATGGTAATTTGTCTAATTACCATCCCATTAGTCTTCTTCCTATCATAAGCAAGGTTTTTAAATCTTTAATTAACACTTAATCTCTTATCTTGAATCTAATAACTTACTTTCTGATCATCAATATGAATTTGGATCTTCTCATTCTACTGCTAATTTGTTAACAGTATTAACTGATAGGTTTTATGGTGCGTTAGATGGATGCAGAGAGACTAAGGCTATCCCTTTCAGCATTTCAAAGCCTTTGATAAAGTTTGGCAAGCTGTTCTTCTCCATTAACTCTCTTCTTATGGTGTATCAGGTAACATCTTTAAGATTATTGAATTTTTTCTTACTAATGGTAGTGTAAAAGTTGTCCTTGATGGACAGCACTCTTCTTTATATCCTGTTACTTTAGGGGTTCCTCAAAGTTCTATGTTTGGCCCTATACTTTTTTAATTTACATTAACAATCTCCCAGAAATTCTTACATCTAAGGTGATATTATTCGCTGATGACTACTATTTATTTTTGTTTTGATAAAAAGCCAACACTCTCTAATTATTTGGAGGGGGCATTTGAGCTTGAAAAGGATCTCACATCAGCTACAGTATGGGGCTCTCAGTGGCTGGTGAACTTTAACTCTGATAAAGCTCAATTTTTTCAGCTAATCATTATCGCAATAATCTAGATCTTCCAATATTTATGAGCGATAATGTATTCGATGAGTTATCTACCTTCATCTTCTAGGATTAACTCTTACTTTCAATATTTTTTGGAAACCATGTATAAAATCCCTTGTAAAATTAGCATCTGCTAAGGTTGCATCTCTTTATCTTGCTTGCCACTTTCTTTCTCAGGATTCTATTCTTGATCTCTATAAATCTCAAATCTGTCCTTGTATGGAATACTGTTGCCATATCTGTGGCGGATCTTTAAATGATGTCCTTTTTCTTACAGACAAAATGCAAAAACACATTGTATATGCGTGGTGGTTGGACATGCTCTTGCAGCCAACCTCTGACCATTATCACATTGTTGTAATGTTGCTTCTCTTTATCTTTTCTATTAATACAATAATAGCCACTGCTCTAAAAAGCGTCTCTTGTGCCATTTACTAAAATTCATTCTCGTGGTTCTCTTCAAGTCTCAAAAATAATTGAAATAAAATATATAATGAATAAGTATTGAAACTTACCTTGACCTGTGTTATATGCATCATGATAAGTTCATTAATCCACATATTTTTAAGTGTATTTCCAAATGCTTTTTAAGTTTTTATACTGATTGTAATTAATCAACATATTCCAAGTATTCTAAATATTATTTACAACACCCGTATTTAATTATGTATAAATTATTTTTTTATTCATAACTTTAAAAGGTAGACAAAATGTATAGTAAAAACGCCGTTATTGGTACAACTACATCATGGAAAATGTCTATTGGAAAAAACTTCTTGAGAATTGAGGTTTTTCCAGTGATTTTAGGGATTTTCTTGGCAACTTGCTTGTAAAATTCATTTTTCAAAATTTGAAAATCATTTTCTGCAATGCATTCCAACAACAACAAATATTATATTAAAAAATTAGCAAGAAATAGAGTACAATCTAAAAAAATAACAAACTTGTTTGGTTTGACACCCGATAATGTTATTTCTTTAAAAGTTTTTCACTTTTTGGCTGAAAAGGTAAATAACGAATTAAGTCTTACTGCAAACTCTTCTTCAAGTAGTACATGTGCTTTGTCAGCACAAATATTGAGAAGCCACCTACGTTAGTTATTTTTAAAATTTTGATCAATTACGGATTTAGCGGTAAGTCTTTTATCTTTTTTTGTTTGGTATTTTACATCAACTGAATTACGTGATCACATTGACTAAAATCATTTTTTACTTATCTACTATCTTTTCTCAACTATTTTCTTTAAAAGACCACCTCTGAAATATAAGTTTAATACAAAAAATGTTTTATGATTATAACAAACTGTTACTAGATATTTATTAAATGAGGAAAATAGGTTTCTTTACTTTACTGCTTGCTTTTAATTAAAACGTAAATTAAATAAGTTTAATAACAAGAATGTTTTTTTTATTACAACAAACTGGTACTAGAAATTTTTAAAACAAGAAAACTGGAGTCACTGCTTGCTTGAATTTAAAATGTAAAAACAAATTTAAATGTTCGAATGAACCATAGTCATAATAACATTTTTTTGACTATGAATGAAAAAATAATTTTTGCTATTCTTCGATGCCACGATAGCGTGCAAGCGCTTGCGATTAATATTTTTTTTGTAATTAAAGACGTTAGTTGTTGTTTTTTGCTAAGATTTTGTAATTGTAACTTTATTTTGCTATTCGATTTGTGTCTAAAGAAAATTAATATTAACTAAAAAAATGAACTTGCAATAAATGTGAAATATGAAATTTATGAGTTCATGTTTACTATTTTCAAACCTTTTTTTTTATTCAATTTACTACACGATGGTGTAAGGGTTCATCCATAAAGGACGTCAAGCAGAATTCAAATAATTAAGTAGATGATTGGCATTCTTCTGCAGAGATTTTCATTGAACATAAATTGCTATATTACTTTAAAAATCGCCATTTAATGCCCACCATTGAAAAAGAAATATATATTCAAAAGAATTCCCTTAAAATGAAAGTGGCAATGATATATTAAACACATTTTATTATCATGGGAGGGGAAGGGGGTTAGCATTGAGAAATTTTTTTACAAATTCCCAATTTCGTCAAAACGCTGTATCAAGTTTATTCCTGGTTAACATCCTGACCAATTGGTAAATCTAAATATTCTTTCAGCTCTTGTACTGAAATAAATGACCTTTTCTTTGCCTCAGTTGCAATTATTCAATTTTTACAAGGTTTCGTTTTTCATTTTCAGCCTTTTTGAGAATAAGAAAAAATAATTCTTCTGTTAAAAATTTTATTCACACCCACTTTTGAAAAAAAATATACGTTTTTGATTTCTGCAAAGATTCACCGGCTTGTCTTTTGAAAAAAAATATACGTTTTTGATTTCTGCAAAGATCCACTGGCTTGTCTTTTGAAAAAAAATAAACGTTTTTGATTTCTGCTAAGATTCACCAGCTTGTCTTTTCTCATAAGTTATTTATTGCTCTTAAGTTGTTCTTAGAATTCTAGAATAGATATCAGGTTAAAGAAAAAGTTTTTGTTACTAATAAATATCAGGTTATAATAGATATAATCAGAATAATTCTATCAGGTTGAAATATTTACTTTAATGAGAAAAAATTCCTTTTTCTCATTAAAGTAAATATTGTAACCTGATAGAATTTTTTTTTTTTTAAACATGATAGAATTTTTTTTCTTTTTAAACATTTTCTCTTCCAACAAGGCTGCAAACAACCACTAATTAAAGTTGGAAGTTACTAGAAGGAAAAAGACGAATATTGTAGAGCAAGATAATAATTGACGGATGACTTAAAGGATTACAAATTATATGAATCAGGAAAACAAGATGAAGGAAGCGAATTCCAAAGAACTGATGTTCGAGTAAAAAACTAGACGAATAAGAGTTTTTAAAGCACTTAGGAACAGTCACAGAAAAAGAATGAAATTTAATTGAATGATAAGTAACACGAGAATGAATTTTAGTAGATGGCACAAGAGACCCTAGCTTTTTAGAGCAGTGCCCATTATAGTATTTGTAGAAAAGAGAAAGAGAAGCAACATTACAACGATGTGATAATGGTTGGAGGTTGGCTGCAAGAGCAGGTCCAACTATGTTTACAATGCATTTTTGCACCTTGTCTAAAAGAGAAAGGGCATCATTAGAAGATCCGCCCCAGATATGGCAACAGTATTCCATACAAGGACGGATTTGAGATTTATAAAGATAGAGAATAGATTTATAAAGATAGAGAATAGAAGTAAGAAATTGTCGAGCCTAATAAAGAGATGCAACCTTGGCAGATGCTAATTTTGCAACAGATTTGATATATGGTTTCCCAGAAAGATCAGAAGTAAGAGTTAATCCTAAAAGATGAAGAGTGGATAACTCATCGAGTAAATGACTGTTCATAAATTTATGAAGATCAAAGTTATTGCGATAACGATTGACTGAAAAAAATTGAGTCTTATCTGTATTCACCAGCCACTGTGAGCCCCAAGCTGTAGCAGAAGTGAGATCCTTTTCAAGCTCAAATGCCCCCTCCAAGCAATCAGAGAGTGTAGGCTTCTTATCATGACAAGAATAAATGGTAGTATCATCAGCAAACAATACCACCTTAGATGTGAGAATATCTGGAAGATCGTTGATGTAAATTAAAAAGAGTATAGGGCCAAGGATAGAACCTTGAAGAACCCCTGAAGTTACAGAATAAGAATAAGCTGTCCATTGAGGACAACTTTTATACTATGATTGGAAAGAAAGGGTTCAATAATCTTAAAGATTTTTTAAATACACCATAAGAGGAAAGCTTATGGAGAAGACCAGCGTGCCAAACTTTATCAAAAGCTTTTGAAACGTCAAGAGCGATGGCCTTAACCTCTCCACCTTTATCTAATGCACGATAAAACCTATCGGTTATTACTGTTAGCAAATCAGCTGTAGAACAAGAAGATCGAAATCCATATTGATGGTCAGAAAGTAAGTTATTAGATTCAAGATGAGAAATTAAGTGTTTGTTAATTAAAGATTCAAAAACCTTGCTTATGATATGAAGAAGACTAATGGGACGATAGTTAGACGAATCAGATTGCTCTCCAGAATTTTTGAAAATAGGGATAATGGATGCTGCTTACCAGCAGACTGGAAGACAAGACTCTAATAAGCATTTGTTGAATAGTTTTGAGAGCATAGACAACAGCTCCGGGACGCTTCTGCAAGACAATAACAGGTATATTGTCCGAGCCACAAGCTGTAGAAGAGTCTAAGCAGAAAATCATTTTAGATACAGAAGCTGGAGTGATACAAATGTCAAGCAATGGATCCACCTGTTTGTTGGCAATATCAGGTAGAACACAACTAGCAGAATCAAGAAATGATATTGATGAAAAGTTTTTAGCAAACAATTCGGCTTTGTCTTTCGGTGAGGTGACAAAGTCTGAACCATACAAGAGAGGTGGAAATATAGATTTGCCCTTATTATTAATACTATTAAAAATTCTCCAGAAGTCACGAGAGCCTAATTTTTGAGATGAGATACAAGATTTCATGACCTGAGAATAGCTGGCTTTTGCATTAGACAAAACCTTTTTATAATGGTTTCTAGCATTGATAAACAGACCTCTGTTTTCTGGAGAATTGTTTTGCTGATAGATATGGAAGTAACGATTTCGATTAACAATCGCAGCAGCACAATGTGAGGAAAACCTTGGAGGAGAGTGAGGCTTGACCTGGAATTGTGGAGAGGGAACAAAGATTCAATGCCAGCCTGAATCCACGAAGTTATGTAAGAAGCACATTTGCCAACAGGAAGATAAAAGATTTCTACCCAAGGGCCATCACGAAGAAAATCACGGAAAGAGTCCCAGTCAGCTTTAAGGTAGCTGTAAGAGGTACGATAATAGGGGGATTCAGGTGATGAAGAAGAATGAGATATTAGTTTTAGAGAGATCAAACTGTGATCAAAAGCACCTAAGGTTAAATGTGGAGAAACTGAGCACTGACTTGGATTAGAAAGAAGACATAAGTTGTGTAGAGAAGGTAAATGATTTGGGTTGTCTGGAAAGCGAGTTGGAAAGTTGACTACTTGAGTTAGGGATTGAGAAAGGTAAAAGTTGTGGGCTTTAATGCCTGCAGAGTCACTGACACTAGAGCCAAGCCATTCAGTGTGGCAAGCATTAAAGTCACTGACAACAACAATATTGGCTGATGGATAAAGAGAGAGGGCTTGGTCAATATGATCAGAAATAACATCAAAAAGAGTGCACTCTTGAGATGAAGGAGAGTGATATAGAACAAAGAGAAAGGCAATAAAGTGAAATAGTGCTAAACAAAAGCACATGTAATAATAATTTGTGGATTCAAACCTAGTTTCATGACAAATGGGTGAATTCTTATGAATGTAAATGCCCAGGCCAAGCATATGACTATTGGAGTCTTTACTAATTAAAGGAAGATAACCATCAACACAACCATTTTTGTCATCTTACTTACGGACCAGTCGCAAAAACTCCGATAGTCAAAAAAAACAAAACAATAGATAACTATCCCACTTTGAATGTTACAGTTTAACCAAATAAAATGTATTGACTTCTGATAAGTTCCATGTATCAAAATGAATTATATAATTTAAAAATGGGGTGTAATATGTGATAATTCATCCCATATTACCTCATAGGTGTGCAACAGACCAGCTTATATTGAAAGCTTCCATGTAATGAGCATGACTATAATTATGTCATCAGCCACTTTAAAGATTATTAAGAATTTAATTATATAGACTAGCTGTCCTGGCGTTTAAAATACAGGCCTTGGTAAGTCTATTCTGCACTGACCATTTTTTTACTTATTCCTTGCGTCAATATTTTTTTCAATAAACAATAACAATGAACCAGTAAACAATGACTATTAAACCTAACAACAATTATAAAGACTTCTGCAAAAAATTTATTTTAACTTGAAAATTTTATCTCTTATTTAAATTACTAGCTGTCTGGACCAATAAAATACAGGTTTTGATAAGTCTATACAGACCATTTCTATACTTATTCCTTCAATATTTTTTAGTAAGCGGTAGAAAAGCTATACATATTGTCTAACTTTTAAAGTTATTCATTAAAAAATATTTTATAACATAATTAACTTTAAAAAGTTTAAAATGCTTCGTTAGTCATTGAGTGAACCGTTATTTTTAAACAGTTCAGATATTAGTGAAGCGGGTATTCCATATCATATTTAGAAAATTTAAAGTGTGTTAATTAATTATAATCAACTGTAATTACCAATTTAAAATCAATTATAGTTACAAATTTAAAAAACATTTCGAATTACACTTTAAGATATGTAAAATAATGAACTTACCATGACCCATATAATACGGGTCATAGTAAATTTATTCCACACCCATCATTTCTATGCTTATTCTATATATAGTCATTTCATTTCAATAATTCTTAGTAAGTGGTAGAAAATAAAAATCTGTCAAATCTTTGCTTTGAGTTAACAATTAATGTTCAGTACTTTATAACTTCTTATTGAAAAATTGTAAACTTTTGTTTAAAAAAAGCGGTCATAGACTTATAAATTTTTTTCTTTTTTAAGTTTCCATTAAGTTTTCCAACAAAATTGTTTTCCAGACCATCTGCAGATTATTAGGATCCTTGTCCCGTTAATTAATTTTGAAGAAAATAAAAGTTTGAATATAAAATCTTTTTTCCTATAATAAAAAAAAATTGACTCCTAATTGTGTGATAAACGGGCAGACTTAACTAATTACCTAATACAATAATAACTTAAGTATCTCTATCATATGTGCAAAAAATTTCTATCTCTATTTCGATGTTTACTGAAATTTTAAGCTTTTTCAAAAACTCTCTCTCTTTTGTATATAATATCTTTATATATGTTATGTATAAAACATCAATAGAACTTTAAAAATCTTTTATTTTATATTTTAAAAAATTGGAAAAAATTAAAAAAAAATTGATGTGCAAGAGACAGGATTTGAACCCTTGCATACTTTGTAAGCGCAGCGAGCAAACCACTTTAATAAGAATTTTAAAAAATGTTTTTTTTTTTTTTTTAATTGAAAAAAGTTTAAAAAAAATAAAATTGAAAGCACACAGATTTGAACCATAGCATTTCACTTTAGATTACTGCGAGCTAACCAGTTTGGCCACTAAGACATATTGTTCAAATAAATTTTTAACACTATTTAATAAACAAGAGATTTATAAAATGGCAAATATTCAAATTAAAATCAAGGTTGCTGCAATTTGAAAGTAAAAGCAAAAGCTTTAAAACTTGATATATGTTTTAACATTACACAATTTGAAGTTTACATAAGTTAGATTTTTGCATACACACTCGTTCACATTTTCTTATAAATAGTGCTGCGACTCTTTCTTGCCATTAACTTGAGTGTAATGGCTGTGTATATACGCACAAATGAGTAACAGTAGCAGCAGTAGGAGCAGCAGTGTTTAATACAATTTTAAAATATTATAGGATAAGGAACAAAACAGGACCAAGATTTTTACCTTGTGATATCCCAGTTTTCACTGGAAATAAAGATTGTTGTCTATGAAGGACAGCTTAATACTGCTTTTAGAAAAAAATGATGCAATCTTTCTCAAATAAACCATATGAAGTTTATGAAAACCAGCATGCCAGACTTTGGTTAAATGCTTTAAAAAGTCAAAAACATTTGCCCTTTCCTTACCATTACCATTAGACACCACTAATATTTTAGTGATACCACTATTATTTTAATAACACTACTAACATTTTTAGTTACTCCACTAATATTTTAGTGACATCACTACACTGGAAAATTTTATAAAATTTTAAAGCCTGGTTGTTGTTTTTTTTCCTTCAGTTTATTTAACAAAAATTTGTAGTTTTTGTATCTTTAAAGCTGGAGATGGTCGGTTTGGTTATCAAGAAGGTGGACCTTATGATGCAATACATGTTGGTGCTGCTGCTCCAGAACTTCCTCTACCAGTATGTTTATTTTTTTTTAAACATGTTTTTTCTTAGTTTTATCTAAATGTTTTGCAAAGATATTGTATTATTAAGTATAGTGAATAATTAGTAAATTTTATTTTTATCTTTATAAGGTAGATTTTTTAATTTTGTCATTCATTAAATGATTTTACACATCAATAAAAACGTTTTTTCTTGAAGTTAATTTTAGAAAAAATATTTCTTACAAGCTAAACTTGATATCAATTAAGTCAATCAACTAAAATTGATACAAAGTTTAATCACCAACTTGGTATAACTTGATATCAATTAAGTCAACCAGGAACCATATTCTCATACTTATCATTATTCACAGAATTTTTTTTTCAAACTATACTAAAACATTAGATTTGTTTTAAAAAGATTTTGTTTTTGTTTTTATTTGATTTTAATCTATTTGAGTGAAGTTTTTGACATTACTTCATTTACAAATGCTGGAATGATTTTTTGAAATTATGTTTCATAAATGCAGAGTTAAGAATATCCCCCAGGTTACATTATTAAAAGATTTTAAGGCACAATCCTAATGTTTTTATGTTGAAATCATGATAATCTAATTGGTTTTATACCTTGAGAAATAAATGTTGTATTAAATAACGCCATGTGACATTGTTAGGTTATTTGTAACACAACATTTTCTTTCTGTAAAAATGATGATATTTTATTATGATATGTTTTTTAAAACTGAGTTATGAATGATAACAATAAATGGTTCAATGCATTCAGAACGTTAATATTGTTGTCAACTATTAATGATGACACTGTTAATAACTTATGATTTTTAAGATTATATCCTTCGACCATATAAACTGATAGACACGCCGTAAGTTAAATATTTTGAAACCAACATCTTTTAGCACGTGATGTCACGTTTGGGCAAAAGAAAACACAATAGAAACAAAGTAATGTTTAAAAAAAACGTTAAATGTAAAATTTTGAAGTAAACATTATTTTTTAAAATTATATGAAATTTATTATTTTATTATTTGTATCAACTTTTAATGCATTCTTAGATTTCTTAGAATAAAAAACATAACAGTTAATACAATTTTATGTTTTATTATACATTACATTAATATACAAAATAACTTCTTATTGATTCGAAAATAAAAGTATATGTTTATTATGTCGTAAATCGTTGATCAAGTCAGCTGTGGTGCAATCGTATCTTTAAATATTTAGCAAAAATAATTTTGACTAAAGATATTATATAATTACCTTGAGGGTCTTCATCAAACATATGATCATGCAAACAACTAAAAAAAGATCTGTGCATATTAAGCAAACATTTGATCACTAATATTTCTATTATGTTTCTTTTATTTAAACTATCTGTTTGCTCTAATATTCTGAATTCTGTTTCAGCCAACTTGCATAAATAAAAAACATCAGGTGATGCGTTTATAAGGTCAGTCTTTGGATTTAAGTTATTTTGTTTCAGAGTCATAAGTGTAGAAGTATCTTCATCCGAAGTTAAGGCACAAATACATGGATTACATTTTACAACTTGTTTAACTTGCCGAGCTACAAACCCAGCAATATAGCTTACAACATCAACAATTTAAAATGATAGCATTTCAAATTTTGAAAGCTTATAATAAGCATGATCATTTAACTGAGACTGACTTTCAAAAATATCAATATCACCTCTAAAATTATCTAAGCATTGTATTCCGGATGGTACAATTTGAGACTTTTGGTTAGTACTTACAGTTAAAGTTGATATCGGTGTTTGATCTAAGCAATTTGCTTTTTGAAAACCAGTCACTTCACAATGAATCAAAAAACGTTTATACGCACTTTTAAATAGGTGAGCTGTTGGGTTGTTATTATAACCACCACAACTACGAATAGCACTAAAAAAAACTTCAAGATTGGGACAATTTATATGCTAAAACATATTTTAATATCAGTTCATTGCTAATAACATTTTCTTCATAAAAGGACTTCAAAGAATTCAGACTAATAATCATGCCAAGAAAACCCTTTTTTTTTCCTGTTGTATACATAAATTGTCCATCTGGTAATCCCCTAAGGCTTTTCAGATATTCAATTATTTTCAAAATTAAATAAAATATTTTTTTTTTGTTCCAATTTTGTATGCCACACTTCAAATTTTTTGCTAGTAAATTCCAACTATCTAAAATATCAAACGCGACATTAATGTTAGTAACAAAAGTTTCAGTTGGTTCACTATTCTTAAAATTTAAAGGGTGGTTTGTTTGTCTTAAGTACTTTAATGCTTTTGCCTCACTTAAACTTAAAGTCTGAGCTGCAATTTTTACTTTCATTTTTTCCTGAACCCAGTCAATGTGTTAGTTTCTAATTTTTGTAGCAAGGTGCAGACCTTCACTATTCTGTATATCTACTAATTTCTGCAAGTATGACCACTCTATAGGATTTCCATTAGTATCATAAATTGCTGGTCTACTTGCTAGTGCATTTCGTATGAGCTTTAACATGTGTGGAGGATCAGGTAAAATGTGTATTGGATGATTTGATACAGTGTGAGGAAACCAAGTCTTCATGTTTTCAATAGAGATATTGGATCCTAAAAAATTTGCCATACTAATATTTGAAGCGTCAATCATCAAAATCAAATGTAAGCAATATAATTTATGCATCACTTTCATAAATAAACTGTAGATGTTTAACAATATTTGCTTTTTCACAACCACCTAAAACCATCAATTAAAAAATGTGCAACAGGAAGTTTTCAACATCCATTAACACAGTTTACAATAAAAATTAAAGCTTCTTTTGCTTCGGGTAAACTATCATTATTAATATCAGCACCAAAATCAATGTACCAAAAAAATTTATGGCTGTCCATTTAATTTTTTTCTAATGGCTCATCTAGAATCAATGAACACACAACACGTTGACCAATTTTCTGAGCTTCTTTTCCATTGCTATGAAGAGTAACTAAAGCTTCTTTACTAAGTCCAGGGGAACAGTCAACACTTTCATACCATTTTTGTATAGTTCTTGGATGAGGAAGTGCATTATGAAATGTTATCCTAACATAACTATATGCTTTAGCAGAATAAAAGTTTAATGTTAAAGCAAAGCTTCATAACTCTAGTGAGTAATGCTTTTTAACTTTTCCTTATAAAATCCGACAAAATAACTGTTTTGTAGACTCAACATAGTTCCCTGTAATTAAATAGTTTAAATAAATTGATATATTATTAGTTACAATATTATATTTATACTTGATAACCCAATCAAGTAAAATGGGGTATTATTGATTGGGATATCAAGATGATAGTATAGTAAAAAGCCAAACAGATTTTGAGTAAATGATACACAACAACCCAAACACACACACTTGTAAAAATAGTTAAAATTAAAAGAAGAGTCATACACTAAACTATCACAATAGCATTACAATCATAACTACAGTTATTACTGTTATGACAAATACAATAATTAACTCATTGCTATTCCTACCGTAATTGTAATGAACTAAATTTTTTCCTAACTGTTATCTAATGATTAATGTTGTAAATTTTTAATCATAAAAACTTATTAAATTAAAACCATATTTCAACAGTAGTTTGACTAAAACAAAATAATCCCAAAGGTATAACTTAAATAAGTAACAAATATTTAAAATAATTAAATAAAAAAATGAAAAAAAAGGTCACAAACATAAATTTCGTTTAACAACTACTCATAATAAAAATTTGTATCATATCATAAGTGTTGTTGATATTTCTTCAGAAATCATACTTTTTGATTTAAGATGACAAATGAATGCAAGTCTTTAATCCTTTTATTAGATGACACATGGATTGCTGAAGCATTTTAATTGTCTTTTGTTTAGCAGCAAGTTTACTTATAGTTAATTTTAAAAACTTTTTACTGTTTTCTGGTGTTATCAGACCATTTTCATCAAAATATACCGTTTACCATTGGTTTTAGGATTGATTTGACAATTTTCATCATTAATGTTAAGGTGTTATATGTCACAAAAAGTAAACTCAAACATTTAAATCAATATATGCCATTGTAAAATTAATTGTAAAGTATGCTATTGTAAAGTAATTACATTTGACTTACTGTATTGAATCATTGGTGATATTATTGTTAAAATCAATGATATATCTGTCAACGTTATTGTTCCTAAAAATATATAGGTATTATGTTACAAAAAGTAAACTTAAAAATTTTAAATCAATATATGCCATTGCAAAAGGATTAGTTAAATTAGACTTACTGTATTGAATCATTGGTGATATTATTTGAAATAATACTTTGTCTGTTATTTGGTGGTTTTCTAGAATAAGAACTTTTTCTTAAATGTATTGGGAAATCAAATATAGAAGGAATTGCATCGTTTTTTAGTTTCTTTTGTGAACTCCACGGACTTCCTTCATAACAGTCACTTGTGAAATGTCTACCACAAAGTTTAGACTGTTTACTAGGAGTAAAACCATCCTTCCGCATAGCTTGTATCCATTTTCTCCTCAATTCTAGATCTTTCGGAAAACAACCAACAACAATAAAAATATTAAATAGGTATATTAAAATAATATATTATTTTAATTCGAAATATAACGTAGGATCTTAGTAAAGAACGATTTGTAACTACTTACCCATGAAAAGAAACCCCTTTTGTATATCTTTGAGTGCAATTATATGCAGAACAAGGTAAAACCATGATCTTTAGATACCTATATTCTATTTGAAAGTTAAAACTTAAACAAAATAATATACATAAGAAATATTAAAACTTTAAAAGGGCTAAATACATCAAGCTATTTTTGCCCAAAACCGATATTATAAATTGTTGAATGCCCAAACATGACGTCACGGGCTAAAAGATGTCGGCTTCGAAATTTTGTAAATATTAATTTACGGTAAGGTGTGTCTATCAGTTTATATGGTTGAAGATTATATCTCATGAAAAATAAGAAATAAAATCATAAGAAGTTGTATTTAATTTTTTTAAATTGTAAGAATTTATTTATAATCAATTTATTATAATCAATTTTTTTTTATTAGCTGTTAAATCAACTAAAGATTGGCGGTCGGCTTATTATACCCGTAGGACCTGAGGGAGGCAATCAAATTCTTTTGCAGTGTGACAAACTATCTGATGGTAGTATTAAGGAAACAAAACTTATGGGTGTTATCTATGTTCCATTAACAGACAAGTTTCACCAGTTGAAATCATAGATACTTAACTTTTTAAATGTATGTAGTTGTTTGAATATATAAGCAATACTCATAGAAAGAAACAATTTGACTGACTCATAGAAAAAAAGAATTTAAGTTCAAAAATATTCTTTTACAATTCCTAAAAAATTGATGTAAAATTTTTTCTATGCATTCCACTTTGTTTATGATTATTTCTAAATATAGTAAAATATAAAACAAAGTATAAATTTTCTCAGAGTGGTAACAAAGTTACCAGATTGCTATCCAAGACAAGTATTTTTGAGGTAGTTAATTTTAAAGTTCGAAAAAGTTATTTTAAGGATAGAAAAGGAGTTAATATCCTTAGTTTGAGAAAGAATACTGAACAACCCTATGTTGAAATATGTTGAATACAATTTTATGTTGCTTTGATAATAAGTCTTTTCAATAACTTTTTTAACACCTGAAGTTTTTCTCAATGTAAGTCAATGGAACTAAAAGTAAGAAAAAAAAGTATGATATCAAATCAAAGTTGAATAAAATTTTTTAACCTCAAGTTTTGTATTAAATAAAATAAGTTGTGTAATAAGGAAAATAATAAAATGAAATAAAATAAATAAAATAAAAATTGTTGAGTGTAATTAGCCATATTTATTATCTTTGAATTAATCAATATCTTTGTAATTAAACTTTAAATTATATCTTTGTAAGTTAAATTAACTCTATTTATTGTTCATTATTGAATGTAATTGCATTTTAGAACCTTGTTTAAAAGGGTAAGGCATCATTAGAAGAATTAGTTAAAATATGACAGCAACATTCCATACAAAGAACAAAGAGATATTTAAGATAAACTGCCTGTTCTAAGCAGTTATTAATATATTATATATATATATATATATATATATATATATATATATATATATATATATATATATATATATATATATATATATATATATATATATATATATATAAATACATATGTATATGTATATATATATATATATATATATATATATATATGTTAAATTTGTTAAATTTGATATATTTGTTAAATTTGATTAAAACGGCTGCGTATAAACTTATGCTTATAAACGTATAATGTGTAAATATATAATTACATCGAAATATATTTAAAACAAAAAGTTTTTACGCAGCCGTTTTAATTAAATTTAACAAATATAAATATCTTATAACAAGAATATGATTTTAAAAGATATATATATATATATATATTCATATATATATATATATACATATATATATATATATATATATATATATATATATATATATATATATATATATATATATATATATATATATATATATATACATATATATATATATATATATATATATATATATATATATATATATATATATATATATATATATATATATATATATATATATATATATATACAGGCCTTGTTACAAGATTTCGCTGCGTAACGCATTTCAAAGTAACTCAACTCACCAAATATATTTTGCATCGTTAGAAGTTATATTGCATCACTAGCGTCTTTTCAAGTACCGCATTGTAATTAAAGTTATTTTATTAACATGTTAAAAATCATACAGACAGTTTTTTTTTCTCACTAGAACAAAAGTTACAAATAAAATCTTAGTTCTTATTTGAAAAATCATTTTTATCATTTTTTTCAAATATGAACTAAATTTTATTTTGAAAAAAATATTTTTTTTATAAAACGTAACATAATATTTATTTTCCTATAATTTTACAATTGGTTTTTGGTTATTTTATTAACTGTTAATAAATTTTTTCTTATTTATTTTTCAAACTCTTTTTAATAGTGTTTTTAAACTATAAAGAGTTTTATCAGTTACCAATAACATATTTGTGATCATAGTTTATTTTCATAAATTAAACAAACGTCATTAAAACTTTACGTTATTGAATTGACAATAAACTTAAAATAAAATATCTTATTAATAAAATATTTTCATCAAAATAAATTGTGCATTTTTTAAACTATTATGACAAAAAATAGTTTATATATTTAAAAGGAATTTATATATTTATTTCCTTAAGATAAAACTTAAAACACTTTATTTACTTTAACTAATTTTTAGCAACAACAAAAAAATTATTAAACAAACTGTTTTTTTAAAAAAAAATCTATTAGTTTACAATTGCGGTTAAATGCTTTTACTTACGACTTTATTTCTTCTGAATAAACGTCACATAAACGATATCAAAAGATAATTTAAATATTCTAAAAGATGAAAGTTTTTGCGTAACGCAAAACTGCTGAACACATAGGCAAATCACCTTTTCGCAAGCAAAATGCGAGCTGCGTAATACTTCTTAACAAGGCCTGTATTTATGTATATATATATATATATATATATATATATATATATATATATATATATATATATATATATATGTATATATACACACACACTCCTAGTCGGCGCTTACAGGGACATGTTTTTTCTGTTCCTGTTTTGTTGTTTTGTTTTACTTTTTTTATACTATTTTATCATATTTATATATATTTTTTAATTTTTATTTTATTTCTATTATTGTTTATACATATTTAAATTTATTATTTTATTATGAAAGTATTTTTTTTATATTGAATTTTGTCATTTTTATTTATTATGTATTATATTTCATTTTTATTTTCATCTATTTACAAAAACGATTAATTACAGTAATATAACCATATTTAAACCTTGCCATAACCCTAACCCAAGCCTGAACTTGATGCTTACACAAACCAAATCCCCAGTCAATGTAGCAGCACTCTGTTGCGAGTCAGGCTATTTGATAGTTGATGTATGTACTTTTCGTTCTCTATAAAAGTTGCTTGCGGGGACATTTTTTTACAAAAAAAAATAATGCTTATGAGGACAAAAAATTAACGGCTACACTAAAATGTCTCCGATAATGCTAGTGTCCCTGTAAGTGTTTATTTTTTGTAATAATATTTCTTTCCACAGAAATTTCTTTAGTCAATTCAGTTTTAATTTTCTCACGAACCAATTTTATAATGATATATGAGTCATTTGGAGTGCATAAAAACAGTTATATCAATTTTTAATGCTTTAGTCTGGAAAGATTGAAGCATTTTTTTTTTTTAATTTTATCTTAATTCACCTCCCCAAGGCCAAGAAGGCCACTACAGTCACGGAGGCTACTTTAATTGTTGTTACAACCCTCTCTCAACTTTATAAATATGAAACACGAACCTTGATGAATAAGACCACATAACAGACACATTTGTATCATTATTTTTGAGTATAAATTGCAAAATTGTATGAGTTGCAATGCATTTTGGGATAATGTAGGTACAAAAAAAAACATACAACAAGCATTACAAGACAGAATACTTTCTCCAATGATAAGAAAAATAAATCATTTATTGGCTAAATATAGAATTACAATTTGTAAAATTAAAAGAGTTTCTGCAAGCAAGGAGTATTTATCAAAAAAAACTGTACAAGAAAAACTGAACAAATCAAATCCAGAAGTTTTTAAAAATTGAAAATAAAATCAGGTGACTGGATTCCCCATTCTTGTGAAATTTCAAATTGGGTGTTAGTAAAAGAAATTGTAATAAAACTATTACCACCTACAACAGTTTGTTCTCAACCTGTAGGTCGAATGGAGATTTGCCAGGGGTCACCTAAGACTATCAAAATATGGGGATTTTTGTCTCTATACTAATATGTAAAACATGATGTTATTGTATTACATATTGTTTTGTGATTAAACATAAAACTTTAGCTATGTTCAGTTTTTCATAATGAAAATAATTCCTGTATATGCGGAAATTTATATTGCGATATATAATTTTATATTATAACAATAGCAAAAGTACAGTTACTTAGGCCTATGAGCGTAAATAATTTTACAGTTGGGGTCGCTATATCATAGGGGTTGTATTAAAAGGGTCGCGGCAATGTAAAGGTTGAGAACTGCTGACCTACAACATCTTTAGAAATTGAAACTAATGCTTTCCTCACTCGCAGTAAATTGTGATCAAAATTGTGAAAAAACTTATTATTAAAAGTTTTTGAAATTTTTCAAAGTTTTGCCAGAATTATTGACTAAGAAACTTGAGAAAAAGAAAATAATTACAACAAATTTCAATGTGTCAATGTTACTAACAAAAAACATGCACAAAACAAAATGCACATAAATTTTAAAATGTTAGAGCTTGAATAACAATTGTTATTTTTGCACAGACTTTTTTTTATTTTTGCTTAATATAAAAGGTTGTGAAAGTTTTCCCTCATAATAACATTTTCATGTTTTTTTAACTCAACAATTTTTCAGGATTATTGAATAATAATTTAGTTTTTCATATTTTTCTTAATATATCCATAGGCTGAGTGTATTCATTTTGATCATGAAGTCTTAGCTACAAACTTTTTTTTCTTGAGTGGTTTTAATGAAGATTTTTGTTCTTTTAACACATTATCGATTTAATTATTTAATGAAGGTAGGGATAAATATCAGTAGCTCATCAAATTTAAAAATCCAATTTAAAAATTTTTGATTAAACAGATTGGCAACTGAAGACAAATTCAAAAATGACTTAAAAAGTTTTTTTTTCACTAAAACTTTTGAATTAATGACCTCCAAAATTTTAATTGCAAACTATTATTAAAACTGTTAATATGGTCTTCAGATTGTATATTAAAACTGTTAATATAGTCTTTGATAATGTATATGAATATTTCCTATCATTGTTGCATTGATCACCCATGTATAATACAATTTGTTAACTTTGTTTTTTTTTACTTATTTGCTTATTTTCTTTACTTATTTCATAACTTTACTTACTTATTTCTTTACTTATTTTCTTTACTTAATTATTTACTTATTTGTTTACATAGTTTAAAAATTATGTTTTGATTTGTTTGCGCCTTCAGTTATCCCATAATGTTTTATGCGTTAAGTCTGAAAAATTAATATCGAAATTGTGAATTGTTCGACTCGACAAACATAAAGATTTGGATTTAATTAAAAACTCCATTTAGTTATGCTATGTTAATACAGTTATGTATGCTTCTTCATGTTCATTTGTTACAAGTCAAAAAAATATATTCTTGTATTATATTTATAGAGGTTCAATGCTTCTTTCTAACATCTTTGAAACTCACTGACCTTGGCTGCCTTCTTAAAAGACTTAAATCGTTGTCTTCTTAAAAGAATACTAATAGAAACTAACTTGTTGAATTTGTCAATTTTTTTCAACTTGATTTTGTAAATTTTTTTTAATTATCAGAAATTACTATTTGTTAAAAATGTATACTGTGAAGTAATTTTGAAGATTATCATCTTTTTATATTTATATGAAAGTTGTCTTTTTTTGAAGGTTATCATTTTATATTTATATATAAGTTTTTTTTACTTTTTTTAAAGATCATTGTTTTTATAATTTTACAAAAGTTATTTAAATTTATTTTGAAGATGTATCTTTTTATAATTTTATAAAAGTTATTTTTACTTATTTAAAAAAAAAATTTTTTATATATATATTTATATAAAAGTAGCTTTTACATATTTTGAAGATTTTTTTTTTTTACATTTATTTTAAATTTTTATATTTGTTTTAAATTTTTATATTTATTTTAAATTGTTATCTTATTGAACTTTATAAATAAAGATTTTCAAAATTTTACATTAAAAATTATTTACTTGTTTATTTTAATGTATTTTGCATTTAGCTGTAATACTAATAAAATGGTTAATATGTTACTTGTTGCTAAAAAGGGGTTTGGTTTAGGAATCAGTGCTTTATTAGTATACAAGTTTAAGGAATATATTACTGAAAAGGTAACTAATTTTTTTTAACTTTTTGTTATCAAATGACATGCTTAGTATAATTTATCTTTTGTATTTTTCAGCCAATCCTAAATCCTGTTGCTTCAGAGGCGTTGTCAGTAAATTTGTCTTTGTCCATAAAGAAGTCTTTACCTTCCAGGTTAATTTTTTATTTCCAAAATGTAGATTAGAAGACATTTATTAAAATATAGTTATATAGTTGTTAAAATCTAAATTTAATAAAAAAAGTTATTAAATTAAAATATTATTATAATAATATTATTATATTATTATTTATTATAGTTTATCATTTTTATATAATTAATTTAAAAAAGTAATAAATTGTGTAATAGTTGTTCTTAAGTCATTAAAATAAAATTATTTATAATAGTTATAATTTGATTAAAGTGTTTATAAATAGGTAGTAACATTTGACTAATTTTAAGAATGAAAACCATGTTGTTGAACAGTAATGAATATATTAACAATACTGAGGCTAAGCTAAAAAATCAAAATGTAATTAAAAAACATGTAGCTAGATGACATTCAGTCATCTCCCTTGTATAAGTTAATGTTCTGTTTATTCCAACTTATTATTGCCTCCTAATAAAAATATCATTATGCTCATTTTACCACCTCCTACAAAATGATTATGCTCATTTTACCACCTCCTACAAAATGATTTCCCATTTCGAAATAGTTAGAATAATAAAGTTCAATTTTAATAATAAAGAAATTCATAGGACTTATTCTCAGGAAGAGAAAGTATTGTAAAGAAAATATTGCAATTTAAAAACCATAAAATATGTATTATAAATACATATTTTTAAAACACACAAAAAATGTTACACAACCTTGCCCTACAACCTAATTCTCCATTTTGAGTTTTTGTTTTAAAGGTAATCTACTGTTATAGTATTTATTTATTTAGAATTGAGCTATTATCTTTAATGAAAAGCGGATCTGAATATGATATATTAGTGATTGGTGGTGGAGCTACTGGCTGTGGTGTTGCTCTTGATGCTTGTACAAGAGGTTTCTTTGTTATATACAGATTATATGCTTACATTAAGTTAATTTATTAGGAAATATTTAATTCAACTATTGATTGAATTTTTTTTTAAAGCGCTTTGTAATTTTAAATAAACACCTATTTATTTTAACACTATTTTATGTCTTTTTTAAACTTGAAATTTAAACTATTTTAAACAATTATAATGGATTATTGGTCTATATAAAAATGTGACCTATTAAAAAATAATAAACGTATAGAAAAGTTTAAAAAATTATTTTATACTTTAATATTGAACTCATTCAAAGTTAATCAAAGATTATTGTTATGATTATTTTAAAATTGCTTCAAGAAGTTTGAAGTTTAAGTTAATAGTGCAAATAAAGAAAAAATCTTTTATTCACAAATAGCTTATCATTAAATGGCTTTTCTGCGAATGTGAAATGTGTTTTTCCTATAGAATCTCATATTTTTAAGTTTTCTGTGCCAAGATTTTTGCAGGCTTTTTATTACTTAGCAATTAAGCATTAGAAATTTAAATAAACGTTTTAAAAACAAAATAAAAGATAAATAAAGATAACAAAAAAATAAATGTTGAAAAATATAAAAATAGAAATATTTAAAATAAAAAAGAATTTCTATGAACAAAAAAGTGCTGATCTGAGTTTCGAAAAGTTTCAGAATGCAAAGTAATTTTTATATAAAAATATAAATATTTTGCATTTTATATAAACTTTATTTTTACTGCTTTTTAACTATTATTATTATTATTATTTATTGTTCAAAATACATCAAGTATTATAATTATTTAGTTTTTACTATATATATGTGTGTATATACAGCGGTGACCAAAAATTAAAGACCACTCATTTTTTAGTTGCTTTCTTAATCTTTAAATTAAAATTAAGAAGGTTCTAATTGACATATTAAATTTTTTTTTTAATACCTTGTTAATTAAAACATACAGATTAAAATGGTATAATTTTTTTAATCTAATTCTAATTAAATAGTGTTTAACTTATTAAAAAACTGATGAGTACTTATAAATCTTCTTTAAATAAATTGGACAAAATTTAACGACCACTTTTAAATCTTTAATTTGCACTTATTAAAACTAATAATCCATTATTTTTTTTAACTGTCTTAATTGCTTATTACGTTGGCTATAAAATAAAATGTCGAAACCTGAGTTTCGATATCAAATAAACATTTATTTTTTGAATTGCAATAAGGATATAAAAATATTGCAAAAATGCGTGCAAAGATCGAAGAAAAAGACAGATACGCGGCTCTTGTATTAAAAGAAGAAGGCTATAGCATGAGACAAATAGCAGAAAAGCTCGGAAGGTCTCACTCTTGCATTATTAACATAATTCAACGATACAAAGAGACCCGGTCAATTAATGATGGTCATAGGACTGGACGAAATAAAATTTCAAATGACCGTGATGTTCGCTCGTTAGTGAGATTAATAAAAGAAAACAGACAAGCATCATCTACAGACTTGTCTACAAAATGGACACTGTCAAATGGTCTGAAAGCAAGCCCTAGAACTGTGGGAAGGGTCCTCCACAATTTAAATTATTTATGGCGTGCTGCTGCAAAAAAACCACGCTTAAATAAAAAACAAAAATTTGCCAGGAAAGAGTGGTGCAAACTACATAAAAATTGGTCAACAGATTAGTGGAACCGTGTGGTCTTTAGTGATGAAATGAACGTTGAGGTAGACAACAGAGAACAGACAAAGGTCGCGTAATGTTGTGTAGATTTCCAAGCGAACGGTTCGATGAATCATGCATTTTGAAACGAACAAAACAAGTCAGTGGTTCAATAAGCATTTGGGTCTGTATAAGTGCCTGTGGAGTTGGCGTTTTTCATTTATTCAATGGTAGACTCAACAAAGAAAGGTACATCGAAATTTTGAAAAACTCGCTTATTCCTAGCATTGATTTATGGCAGTTGCAAGATGGATTTATTTTCCAGCAAGATAATGCGCCGTGTCATAAAGCGCATGTTGTTAGCGATTGGTTCGATTCTAATAAAATTCAAGTGCTTCCATGGCCTGCCAATAGTCCAGACTTGAATCCAATAGGGAATTTATGGTCGTGGCTTGATCACAAGCTTGGTAAAGAACAACTTTACAATTTGGAAGATTTGAAATCTTCTATCTCTCATCATTTGAAAAATGTGCCTGATGAAGTAATCAAAACTTTAATGAATTCAATGCCGGAACGAGTACAAGAGTGCTTGAAAACAAATGGAGGAACAACACGTTTCTAAATTATTTTTTTATTGCTTTTTGAAATATTTTTGAAACTGGTCTTAAAATTTTGTCCAATTTTTTTTCCCATTTATATTTTTTACTAGTCAGTTTTTTAATTTTTTAACATTATTTTTAAAAAAATTATAAACTCTTTTATAATAAATATAAAATACAATAAAATTCTTTCTAAAAATGTTTTTCTTTTTTTGATACCTTTTTCTAAAATAAAATTATAATAAGGTTAAAAATAAATTTTGAAAAAAAAAAGAGTGGTCTTTAATTTTTGGCCACCGATATATATATATATATATATATATATATATATATATATATATATATATATATATATATATATATATATATATATATATATATATATATATATATATATATATATATATATATATATATATATATATATATATATATATATATATATATATATATATATATATATATATATCAAACCTCTGAATTAAGGTATCCGGCAATGCTGACCTAAATTCCAACCTAAAAGTGTTTGAGGTCTGCAAAAAACCTTGTTTCCTGTTTTCCGAC